>NC_088355.1:20592500-20715000 GCF_036884655.1 Musa acuminata AAA Group | reverse complement strand
AGTTATCGGTCTGATTTTAGCAAATCTACATATTGGAGCATTGCAAAAGGGTACTTTAGTATTTATAAATTTACTGTGAATGCACTGGAAATGTGTATAAAATGATTTTACAGGTCTGCATTGCTATGAAATATTATGAGGGATCAATTGGTGATAAGATGGCTCGTCAAAAGGGTGGTAAACTTTCACTATCTGATGTCTTAAGGTGACTTCCTAGATGCTGATGCTGCTTTCTTATGTGAGTGGAGTATGGTAAGCTCTTGTCATTTACTCACAATCGCTTATCTGCAGGTATAGTGCTGATTTGGCTCAGGGAGTGTTGGAACTCCACAGGAGAGGGTTTCTTCTGCTCAACCTTAAGCCTTGCAACTTTCTTCTTGATGACCATGATCGGGCAGTGATAGGGGACTTTGGAATTCCATTTTTACTCCATGGATTTTCACTACCATGTTCAGACCTAGTTCAGAGGCTTGGTACTCCAAACTACATGGCTCCTGAACAATGGGAACCAAGCATCAATGGTCCTATCTCATTTGAAACTGATTCATGGGGATTTGGATGTAGCATTGTTGAGATGCTAAGTGGCATACAACCATGGCATGGTAGGTCACCTGATGAAATTTATCAACTAGTTGTCATAAAGAAAGAAAAGCCAAAAATTCCTCATGGCTTACCTCCAAAAATGGAAGATATCCTTCATGGATGCTTTGAGGATGATTTCCGAAATCGCCCTTTGATGAAAGATATTTTACGCGCATTCAAAAGGTATGCCACGATTTAGCATTAGCCCTATCTCTTTATGAATTTTTAGGGGCTATTTTTTTATCCATCGCAGTTTGACTATTACACCATCTCACATAGGCATAATGACATTCACCTTGTTATGAATTTTCTTCACCATATTATACATTATAAATACTTGAAGCTACTTTTATCATGACCTAATGACCTTGTCATCCATCTCCTTCATTCCTTTAGTCTTCTTCTGCTGAAAATTCTCTAAAAATTAAAGCCTGTAGCTCTGCTGGTACCATGTCAGCATGTCCAAAACTATTTTTCTCTGAAATTCAAAGCCATAGTTTGAGCAAGAAATTCCTTCTCATGGATTGTGCCTGCATCTGTGAGTGGAAACATGGTATGTGCCATTTGTGCACCTTGTTACACAGCCTTGCCAACACTAGTGTGCCACAGGAAAGGGGTTGGAAGAAGAAGGAAATTGTTAGCATAGGAGGCAAGGGGACTGCTATTGTTCATTAATCTTTGCAAATGCAATGTTATTCTCAAATGATTAAGTTGTATAAATTGAGATGGTGCATTTAGGGACCTTTTAACTCCTTTAAGTGCCACTTGTTGATCACCTAATGCCACACTCTATCCCCTGTTATGGCTATCACTGCATTTACTGAATACTTTTGTTGTAAAAATTTGGCCCTAGCCTTACAACTGAGATACTTTGCAATTGTGAGGAAACCATGAGTTCTGATCTAAACAATGCAGCAAGGCTCATTAAATTGCTTACAATGATTTGATGGAAAGTAGCACGTATGATTGTGTTTGACTAAAGAACTTGTATTATTAAACTGCAAATGCTACTTCATGCTGATCTATTCATGAAGCTAGGATAAATCATTGTTTCTCTGTTTTTTTTCTTTCTACCTCCTTGCCTCCTTCATGTCAAGCACAGTTTTTTCAATTCCACTTTTCTATATCTTGAAAACTCTCCCACCATTGGCAACTCAGCAATAAGCTACACACATGCTTTTAGTGGTTGCCATTGCATTGGCAATTTGTTTATTAAGCTTCTTATAAAACAACAATTTGGTAGGCACATGAACTGTTTAATTCTTTAGCAAACTTTTATGAATCTGAAATGGATTCGTTCTGTTTTCTCAATCGAAATGATGACTAAATTGTAGTATGTGTAAACTGTGTTAACACATCCAATACTATAAAATGCATTATCATTGGCTTTTGGGCTCCGAATAAGCCATTTTAGTTTCTAGTTCACTACAGAATTCAGAGAAAACAATATGTTACAATTAAATTATTGCAAGAAATTTATGCTTTGCAACAATGAGACCATAGAATATATACTTGGAAGTTTCCAATACATTATATGATGGTAGAAATACTATAAAATGCATTATCATTGGCTTTTGGGCTCCGAATAAGCCATTTTAGTTTCTAGTTCACTACAGAATTCAGAGAAAACAATATGTTACAATTAAATTATTGCAAGAAATTTATGCTTTGCAACAATGAGACCATAGAATATATACTTGGAAGTTTCCAATACATTATATGATGGTAGAGTTGGGGGGTATGAGCTCCAACATAACTTTTCCAATTATAGAAAGCCACCACACTCTTAACCAATTATCAAGTCTTTCTCAATTACACTCATGTGCAGATTACAGTCACGGGCTAGTTCTTCTGCGGGAAATATTCCTTTGCCAGCCAATGGCTTTTATAGTGAAGGGGAAAAAAATGAAAATTTGTTGTCTAAGTGCTGTAAATTTAACCTTTGAATATTCTTTTCAGTTGTGATGGTGCTACTTGTAGTGAGAGTGATGCTGACCACCTGATGGCAGAAAAGTCAAGCCACATTAATTACACCAATTGGTCACTCCTGAAGGACCAACTCCTAGTGGGTGACACGGTCCGTTCTAGGAAGCCTACAAACTCATGCAAACCAGAGAGCATGGAGATCCCAGAGGGAACCATTGTTGGCAAGGAAACCCATGCGGATAGTGATGGTTTCATTCTTGTCAGGGTTCATGGAGTCTACAATCCGCTTAGAGTTCACTGCTCCATGGTGCAGAGGGTCACGAATGGCTTTGTTGCCGGTGACTGGGTACGGGTGATGACTGATGACAAGAAGCAGTCTCCAGTGGGCATTCTCCATAATATAGAGCGTGATGGAAGGGTAACAGTTGGCTTTATTGGAATGGACACTCTTTGGAAGGGGCACTATTCAGAGCTTCAAATTGCTGAATCCTACTGCGTTGGCCAGTTTTTGAGGGTGAAAGCAGGCATCTCCTGTCCCAGGTTCGAATGGCCACACAACCACAGAGGAGAAAGGGCGACTGGTAGGATCTCACAGATTCATCCAAATGGATGCCTTGTGGTTAAATTTCCAGGCAAGTTTAGCTTTGGAGAAGCTACAAGCTTTCTTGCAGACCCTTCAGAGATGGAAGTAGTAAGCTTCAAGACATGTGAGGGGTTGGCAAAGAAGTACCAGCACCTTGAAGATATCCACTGGGCTGTGAGGCCATTAGTTATTGCATTGGGGTTGTTCACAGCATTGAAGGTGGGGGTCTTCATTGGAAAAAGCATGGGCAAGTCGAGGAGAAAGAAGGTTGGTAAAGTTGTTAACATCTCAGGACAGGTAGAGGAACAGCAGCAGGACGGGCAGAATGGCTCCAATTCAGTTTGGCTTCCTCATCCGGTGGCAAATATCCTCTTTGGAGATGCTGTTCCTGCTAGATAAATATCCAAGGTCATCAGTCGACAAATAACTCATCAAAATTACACTCATTGATGTATATAAACAGGTGATATGGACCTTGGGACCTCAATGTAAATATTCTTAAGCTGATATCTGTCCTGCCATTTCAACTGATCTTAAACTCCAGTCCAGTTTCATGCTTTAAGCACGAGATTAGTCCGTTTGGCATTAATTTTTTAGAGTATCTATTGCAAATTATTTTTTAACAGATACATATAATTGATCCCAAATAGTTAAGACTTATAATTTTGTTATTATTATTTTATTGGTATGACTCGGTGTTTATTCCTTTGTGCAGTGGGTTGACTTTTGCTGGAGATGAATTGACTTGAAATATTGAACTGATAAGAAAACATTAGAAAAAGCTCAGGACAGAACCAGGATCAGAGTATCATAGTTATATATCATTTTGGTGTTACAGGACTGAATGAAATCTCACATCAGGAGATGCTATTTGAGCTAAAGAGCTATTTGTAGTATTTCTGTGGCGAGTATATCATTAATTTATGGTATTGCAGATAAAACTTGTAACAGCCATTTGTAGATACCATGAAATATTCATGAAAACACAAATGTTTTGGAGAGCATTATTATTGTCATTATCATCATTCCTAGTAGTCTCATCTTGAGTAGGAATTGCTCGTATCATTAGGTAAACCTGAGTACAAAAATCTGAAGGATGATAGGTTAAGTTTGGAGATTGTGTTCGTCAAATAGTGATAAGAGAACCTGGCCCAAGAAAGGAGATTTAGCATAGAAGACGCCGGGATTTTTAGAGACTCGGAGATGTACTACCAAGAGAGTTAAAAGAGTTTCGTAAGAGAGTTAAAAGAGTTTTGTGAGAATGAATGAGGAGAGAAAGAAAAAGAGTCAAAAGAGGCTTGTGAGAATGAATGAGGAAAGGAGAAGAAAGAAAAGCAGAGAAGGGGAAAGAATAAATGAGGAAAAAGAAAGAAAAAGGAGAAAGAGAGAGAGAGAGAGAGCTCAAAGTCATGATTTTTTTGCTTTGACATGGACTGTCATTCAGATTTACTGGAATTGTATCGATGGGGTAAGTTTGCAAAATATTTGACCTTTTTTATTTTTTTGACACCATCCACTGGGCTCAACGATTTGTTTATATGGTGGAGATTAAACTATGAGTCCGATAGGTATAGACTCGATTTTGTCGAGATGTCCGCGATTTTAAGCGGGAGCTCATATTCCTACTGGTTTGGGTGGTCGAGATTGTCAAATCTATTTGCCAAAATAATTGTCCCAAAAATTATCTGAACTAATATATTGAAATAGGTTTGTGTAATTGCTTCGTCGCGAGGGCAGATGTCGGCAGAAAGCACTCTCCTCTCATCATTCCTACTCCCACGTCTTCGTCGGAGCTTGCCAAAAATGGATGATACTATCTTATTCTTCTTCTTCGTCCACGTCTTCATCATTCCTACTCCCACGTCTTCGTCTTCGTAGCTTGCCAAAGATGGAATGAATATATATAGAAAATTATTTGAATGCCCAAAACAATAGATTAAAGAAGATTCACTCATGTCTGTCCTGCTTCGACCGAGAGAACCCAAATTTCATTGGAGCCAGTCATGCATTCAAAATGCATGACTGGTGCCCAAAACTGTATCATCGGAACAAATTTCTTTTACCAAAACAGTAGATTAAGATTCATTCACTGATGTCAGTCCTACTTGTACCGAGAAAATCTATTTAATCGATAAGATGTATTATAGGTTGATTGGATTTTAATGTAAGTTATAATCAATAGAAAAATAATCTATATTAAGGTAGAATTCCTTATAATATATTCTTGATGGGAGGAATTCTCCTAATTACTTATTCTAGATTCTGCTCTCGCCTATATATAGAGAGGATCTCTAGAGACTAAACATTGTATGATGTGTATGACACATAATGTATAACGGACGTGGATATGTGACAATCATTGAGATATTACGCTTCCTCTCTCATCCTCCTTGTCCTTAATCTATCAATCTAAATAGTCCTATGAAAATATAAGAAGAGAGGAGAAGGAGAGTCTTGTTCTCCTTACAGATCGACAATGGCTTTCAGATCCGAAGATGCCCTATAGATTTGATAAAGTTCTTTTCTGAATGACATTGAAAGGTACGCATCATAAATCTGATTTATTATTATTTGATTTGAATCCTAGTATTAAAGTTTTCCACATAACATATAGCATATTACAGTTCTTAGTTCTTATGCTTACAATTAATATTAGAGCCTAGTTTTTTAAGATTAAATATCTTAGATTTTTTATTTTTTGATTTAAAATACTTGAATAATTCATATATTTTATCTATCTAAATTCTTGTGATAAGAGATTTGCCTTTTGTTTCATGATATTTGATGATCGCGTAGTGGTGGTGATGGTTGTGTATCACTATGCAACTGCACCGACTACAGCAACAATGCTGCATGTGGCTGCTGTGGTGGACCTACTATAGCAAGCGGCTACACCAAGCAATGTGCACATCGCAATAGCAACAGCGGGCGGTCGATAAATGACGAGTCACACACCAAGATTGATCATGCATCGCGACGACCATGTTGGTGACGATTGTGGATGAAGCATTGGGGTAGTCGCGCATAGGTGATGGTTGCGTGCGGGTAGCAGCCATGCGGGGGTAGAGTCACGCCCATACAGTAGTTGCACAAGCGATAGCCGGCCGCAAGCAATGGTTGCGGAGGCAACAACCGCACAAGCGACGACATAGGCAATAGATTAGGGTTTCTCAATCAAATTATAGTTTTACCCTTTTATATTTTATGAATATCTTTTAATTTTTGATAATTTTACACTCTATAAATCTTATAATTTCGCATTATTTCCTATCAATAAAATTATAATTTTACCCTTATAAAATTGAGAATTTTGTATTTATATACTCAATTATAAAATTGATCGATATGACTTATTTTAATTTGATCATGATTATATTTTTGACTATCTGGTTAGATTTAGTTTTGATTAATGCGAGAAAAATTAAAATTTTGATCAATTTTAACTTTGATTAATTTTTATTTTTGACTTGCTTAATTGGGCTAATGTGTAGCCTAATTTTGGGCTTACCCAATTAAATAAATTTGATTGGTTTAATTTAAGATTTTATATAAAAATTTTAAAAATATATACATTATGATTTTCTTTTATAGTTTTCTCATATGACTTATTGATTATATTTTGCATGTGATAAATAAAATTTAATTATTATTCTCATATTTTTATTTGGTTATTCATATGTATATATTTGAAATTATAAAATAATATTTATCTTTCACATGAAGGTATGATTTATATTTTATTATCATTATAGTTATCATATTTTTTTTCAGATTAATGTTCAATATTTATTATGGTTATTATTTTATTATTAAATTATTTCGATATAAATTAAATTAAAAAATTTGATAAATATTATTTATAACTCATCTCCTTAAATTTTACTCAATTGGCAACTACCAAAGTGGCATAGGATGGTAGGCTTATGAGATATGAATTATAATAAAGATTTTATCATTTATAAGATATTTTAAATTATATTTTATATTATTGCATTAGTCTTGTAGTCACCAAAGTGACCTAGACCAATAACTTATAAAATGACATTAACGAATTAGTCCTAAATGATATCAAGAAAATAATATTCATAATAACACACATAATTATGAGATTTAGATAATCTTAAAAAAGAATCTACTTTAAATAATTATGTAATTGGGTAGGATGATATTATTTTGGATATCCTTGTAATTTAGGATTATATTGTTAGGATCAAGAGCACTAAGAGGGGGGGGGATGAATTAGTGCAGCGGAAATCTTACAGCAATTTAAAAGCTAAAGCTGCGTTCGTCCGATAAAAAATGATTTCGATATAAAAGCAGAATCACAGTGCAGTTTGCGTCTAAGCGCAGTTTTGCGTCTAAGCGCAGTTTGCGTCTAAACACAGTTTGCGTCTAAGCGCAGTTTGCGTCTAAGCGCAGTTTGCGTCTAAACTCAGTTTTACGTCCAAACGCAGTTTTACGTCAAAACACAGTTTTACGTCTAAACGCAGTTTTACGTCTAAATGCAGTTTTGCGTCTAAACGCAGTTTTACGTCTAAACGCAGTTTTACGTCTAAACGCAGTTTTACGTCTAAACGCAGTTTTGCGTCTAAACGCAGTTTTACGTCTAAACGTAATTTTACGTCTAAATGTAGTTTTGCGTCTAAAAGCAGTTTTGAACCTTGAAAAGCGTTTTACGTAGAAAGCAATTTGCAGTTATAAATGGAATCCGAATGTAAGCGTAAACTGCAGTGTGAAGATCGTACGAAAACACGATTTACGTTTGAATGCAGATTCTGAAAGATCAGAGCTTAGAAACTCGTTCGTAAAGGCGCAGAGGGCAGTAGCAATGTAGGAGGTTTGCAGTAATGATAAAGTGCTCAAGGTAAAAGCAAACTAGAGATTTAGAGTGGTTCGGTCAGTCTTGACCTACTCCACTTTTGGCTTCCTCCTCCGACGAGGTCACCGACGTCAACTAGCTGCCTTCCTTCAATGGGCGAAGGCTAACTGCCCTTTTACAGTTTCTCTCCTTTTGACAGGCTTAGGAGACAACCTTTACAGATCCTTTCTCTCCTCTCTTTACAACTCAAGACTTAAAGAACAGAAGGAGGAGAACTTTAGGACTTTACACAAATTTGAGCTCTTAGAATCACTGAAAAGATCAAGAATTCGGTGTGGATCTGTATCCTTTCAGTGTTGAATGGGTGGGGTATTTATAGGCCCCAACCCAATTCAAATTTGGAGCTCAAAACGATCACATCCCGGAATTCCGGGATCAGGCGGTTGCACCTCTTGACTGGAGAGGTGGCACCGCCTGGCAGAGCTCGAAGACTGAGCTCAGGCGATTGCACCTCTCTGCCAGAGCTCGAAGACTAAGCTCAGTGGTTGCATCGCCTGGCAGAGCTCGAAGTCTGAGCTCGGTGGTTGCATCACCTGGCAGAGCTCGAAACTAAGCTCAGGCTGATGCACCTCTCTGCCAGAGGTGGTTGCACCTCTCTGCCAGAGCTCGAAGACCGAGCTCAGGCGATGCATCACCTGTCCAAAGAGGTTGCACCTCTCTGCCAGAGCTTGAAGACCGAGCTCGGTGGTTGCACCTCTTGGCAGAGCTCGAAACTTGAGCTCTGGCGGTGCTACCTCTTGACAGAGGAGGTTGCACCGCCCAGTCTCGCTTGGAGACTGAGCCCTGGGCGGTTGCACCTCTTGGCTGGGGCGGTTGCACCGCCCAATCTCGCTGGGAGACATGGCCTGGGCGGTTGCACCGCCTGGCTGGGGCGGTTGCACCGCCTGGTGCAATCAGGGTCCGAATGGTTCGCTCCATTCGGCCCAATTTGAATCTTTTCAGGGGCCCAATTGCCCCAAGATTAAGCTAATGGGATCACCTCCCATTTTCAAGCTTAATCATCGTGCTAACTACGATTAACTCTAAGACAACTTCTGCAGCTATGCTCCGATGCGTCAGTCGCTTTTTGATGATGAAACTACTTGATATATGTTTATGATTTAATCTGCGTTTTGAGTGACGCAGGATGCTTCGATCAGGATGAGACAATTAAAGCAGGAAAATCATGTTGTGCCGAAGGAACATGTCAGAAGATTGGACGTCGGGCCGGTGGATCGGTCGACGTATCGACAGAAGGCTTCGGGCCGTGGACTCGGGCATCGGGCCAAGAAGAGCGGGTATTGTGCCAAGGATATCGGAGTTGCGAAGTCGACTGGCCGATTGGGCAATAGGCTGCAGAAGAGGACGATGCGCCGAAGAATCGGACGAAGCGTCGAGGGACCAATGACATGTCGGACAACTTGGTTAATTGCTTAGGATTAATTGTCTCGATCGAAGTTTTGTTTTGTTGTGCAGGATTAACTACGATGAAAGATAGACAAGCAGCAGGAGTTGCGCCGGAGTCAAGATCATGATCACGTTGGGAGTTCGAGAGTTCGACGGAAGTTCGGACGGTCGTCGGAGGTTCAGCGAGAACAGATCCGAGAAGTCCGGAAGCTTGCCAAGCGAAGCTCGTCGGAACTCGCCAAGTGGATCGTCGTAAAGTCCAGGAGTATGCCGGATGTCCGCAGAAGGATCACCGAGGGTTTATCGGATGATCGACGGATGTTGGCCGGAAACTCGCCGGAAGAAGCGATTGACGCATCGGAGCAAAGCTGCAGAAGTTGTCTTAGAGTTAATCGTAGTTAGCATGATGATTAAGCATGAAAATGGGAGGTGATCCCATTAGCTTAATCTTGGGGCAATTGGGCCCATGAAAAGATTCAAATTGGGCCGAATGGAGCGAACCATTCGGACCCTGATTGCACCAGGAGGTGCAACCGCCCCAGCCAGGAGGTGCAACCGCCAGGGCTGTGAGGTTGGGAGGTGCAACCGCCCCAGCCAGGAGGTGCAACCGCCAGGGCTGCGAGGCTGGGAGGTGCAACCGCCCCAGCCAAGAGGTGCAACCGCCCAGAGCTCAGTCTTCGAGCTAGACTGGGCGGTGCAACCTCCTCTGTCAAGAGGTAGCACCGCCAGAGCTCAAGTTTCGAGCTCTGCCAGGCGATGCAACCACCGAGCTCAGTCTTCGAGCTCTGGCAGAGAGGTGCATCAGCCTGAGCTCAGTCTCGAGCTCTGCCAGGTGATGCAACCACCAAGCTCAGTCTTCGAGCTCTGGCAGAGAGGTGCATCAGCCTGAGCTCAATTTCGAGCTCTGCCAGGTGATGCAACCACCGAGCTCAGATTTCGAGCTCTGCCAGGTGATGCAACCACTGAGCTCAGTCTTCGAGCTCTGCCAGGTGATGCAACCATCGAGCTCAGTCTTCGAGCTCTGGCAGAGAGGAGCAATCGCCTGAGCTCAGTCTTCGAGCTCTGCCAGGCGGTGCCACCTCTCCAGTCAAGAGGTGCAACCGCCTGATCCCAGAATTCTGGGATTTGATCGATTTGATCGTTTTGAGCTCGAATTTTGAATTGGGTTGGGGCCTATAAATACCCCACCCATTCAGCACTGAATAGATACAGACCTACACCGAAATCTTGATCTTTTCTGTGATTCTAAGAGCTCAAAAGTGTTGTAAAGCCTTTAAGTCTCCTCCTTCTGTTCTTCAAGTTTTCAGTTGTAAAGTGAGGAGAGAAAGGTCTGTAAAGGTTGTCTCCTGAGCCTGTCAAAAGGAGAGAAATTGTAAAAGGGCAGTTTGGCCTTCGCCTATTGAAGGAAGGCCCCTAGTTGACGTCGGCAACCTCATCGGTGGAGGAAGCCAAAAGTGGAGTAGGTCAAGGCTGACCGAACCACTCTAAATCTCTGGTTTGCGTTTATCTTCGAGCACTTTATCATTACTGCAAACCTCCTTCATTACTACTGCTCTCTGCGCTTTCACGAACAAGTTCTAAGTGCTGTTCTTCCGAATCTGCATTCAGACGTAAATTCGTATTTTCATACATTACAGTTTACGTTTACGTTTGATTCTGCAGAACTGTCTTCCGTGCTTTTACGAACGAGCTTCTTTGCAGTTTACACTTACATTTTGATCCTATTGATAACTGCAAACTGTCCTCTACAATTTTACGAACGAGTTTCAACATTTAGACGTAAAACTGCATTCAGACGTAAATCGGCTTTCCTCGCTCAATCATCAGATCTCAGTTCACGTTTACGTCTTGATTTCAACTGCATACTGCCTTCTGCGAGTATACAAACAAGTTTCAAAGTTTAGACGTAAATCTGCGTCTAGACGTAAAACTGCGTTTAGACGTAAATCTGCGTTTAGACGGAAATCTGAGTTTAAGACGTAAATCTGAGTTTAGACGTAAATCTGCGTTTAGACGTAAAACTGCGTTTAGACGTAAATCTACGTTTAGACGTAAATCTGCGTTTAGACGTAAATCTGCGTTTAGACGTAAAACTGCATTTAGACGTAAATCTGAGTTTAGACGTAAACTGCGCTTAGACGCAAAACTGCGCTTAGACGCAATCTGCGCTTAGACGCAAATTGCATTTAGATACAAACTGAGAATTTGCTTTTGCATCATAATAGTTTTTGAACGAACGCAGCTTTTGGTTTTTAATCGCTGTAAGATTTCCGCTGCACTAATTCACCCCCCCCCCCTCTTAGTGCTCTCGATCCTAACATATATAAGCTAGCAAAGATTTCGAAAGCAAATGCAAGATAAATTTCTTGTGTAAGCTCATGATTCTTGCTTCCTATTGCAATGTGCAAATTGCAAGTTTTGCTTCTTGAGATATTCAAGATAGTGATGTTCAAGAAGACAATTTTTCTTCTTGAAATAAGCAAGTTAGCAATCTTTGCTTCTTAAAATAGGTAAGCTAGCAATCAAGTTTTTGCATCTTCTTGACTTGTACAAGCTAGCTATCTCCCCCTTTGTCATTGTAAAAATGAAAGAGAGAATACAGTTTTGTAGTTCTCTTTTCCTTTTAGAACGATTTCAAAATCATGACAAATGATGGATAATCAAGTTATGAATGTCAAGACAATTTTTCATCATGAATATTTTATCATTGCATGCATCATTATCATAACTTGAAGTATTACATGCATGATATCATATCACCATTCATAATTACATTAATATTTCAATATAACAATTTCTTCTCAAAATGTGTAACTTGGCACTCATAGCATTTTAAATCATGATTTACATCATATGCAATACATCACATCATAATTAGAAAGCACAAGTATTGCATGCATAATTGTACATCATAAATGTTTCATATCATGATGGTATCAATTTTGTCAAATTATATCCTACCATGCATGATCAAAACTTCTCCCCATTTTATCATTGAAAACCAGAAGAAAGTAGGGGGTAGAGCATAAAAGTGTTAAATATTTCAATCATTTCAAGGCATTTATATCATAGATCAAGTCATGATTCGTAATTCATCATAAAGCAGATTAGTTTTCAATCATCACATAAGGCATTTAAGGAATTTTTGAAACATAGGAGAATGATTAAATTAAGCATACAATGTTTCAATCCAATTCAAGTCATGAATATCAATGCTTTCATATTGTGAGTATCAATTCATGAATACCACAAGATATTATTTGTGACTTCAATTTTGCAAGATCAAGATTATGATTTAGATAAAACTTATTCAAATCAAATTATTAATTTGAAATTCATAATCTAGTCATTAAAATTAATTTCGAGATTCACAAAATATCATGAAATCATTAATCTCGATCAGATGGGAAAAGCATTTTTTAAGAGATTCTTTTTCACCTAAGCATGCCTTAGTCTTTATATGCCAAATTAAGATAAGCATTAAAGTTCAAGACATAAGACAAAGAAATCTTGTATTATGAAATATATGATATCAAGGCTCATGATTCGTTCGAAAAGATATAGTACAAAGAGCAACTTTAAACATTCTTATCAAGATCACATTTTAAAATATTCCAAGTTTCAAGATATCAATATGACACTTCATTGAATTGCATTTCATTTGAAGAACTCCTTTTTGATAAATGTAGGGAGCATAATGAACGATCTTGATTCATAAAGAGCTTCATGTTATCAAGATCATGATTTTAATAATTATTCTCTTTAGCAAAGAATCACAAAAGCACTTTATTTTTGCATAAGAAATCACATTGTGTTATGATTTATAAATTCTTTTTCTGCACACGAATCATAGGAGATATGAATGTGAAACAAATCTTTGCAAGCAAAAACACTATCATTCATATTTCAAGATGGAGTTTATAAGCATGAATCATTTCATCAAATCCATTTTAGAAAAATATTTTTCATAAGTGTATGAGAAAATCTGATTGTTAGGATACCAATTGTTAACTGAATCCGAAAATGAAATTAACACTTTCATATATTCAAACATGATTTTTGCTATAGATCTTGAAATTAAGTCAAGAAGATCAAACAAGCTCATGATCATGGATAACTTAAAATCACATGTATAAAATTGTTAATAACCATTTCATATTACATCTTTATGCATTACTTTAAATCAAACATGATTTCGTTCAACAATGTTAATCAAACATGATACACATTATTACTTCTTAACCATGATCAAAATCATTTTGTTTGTTTATCATAAAATATGCAATATTATTTTCGAAATTATCAGCATGATCATAATTTTTGTATTTTTATTTTTAAACATGTAATTTTCAAGAAAATTAGTTCTAAACTAAAAAAGAAAATATATCATGAAAGCATCAAGTAATTTCAAAATAAACCAAAGGCATTTTAATTACCTCAATGTCGTAAGCTAGTAAGGCGTAGTTTGCCGCCTCGCTTTTGTTGACTTTCTCGTCTTCAGATGAGCTCGATTCATCCCAATTTTTGTTCTTCTTCTTGCGTTTAAAGCAAGTAGTTCCATTCTTTTTGCTTTTTAATTTTCGTTTCATTTGTAGTTTAAGTTCACCATCACTTGAGCTTATGCTCGAGTGGTCTTCAAATGTTCTATGTCCCAAATCCTTCCTGTTCTTTGGAAGGTGGTTCTCAAGTTCTTCATGTGCATTGCACGTCATTTCATATGTGATCAATGAACCAATTAGTTCTTCAAGTGGAAAATGGTTCAAGTTTTTCGATTCTTGAATAGCAGTTACTTTTGAATCCCAAGTTTTAGAAAGTGAGCGCAAAACTTTGTTAACGAGTTCAAAATCCGAAAAGCTTTTACCAAGTGATTTTAAACCATTGACGACATCCGTAAAACGGGTGTACATGTCAACAACGGTTTCGCTTGGTTTCATATGAAAAAGCTCGAAATCAAGCAGTAAAATATTAACTTTCGAGTCTTTGACTCTACTAGTTCCCTCGTGCGTGATTTCAAGAGTGCGCCAAATATCGAAAGCCGTTTCACACGTAGAAATCCGATTGAACTCATTTTAGTCCAATGCGCAAAATAAGGCATTCATAGCTTTTGCGTTTAAAGAAAAATTCTTCTTCTCCAAAACCGACCATTCGTTCATCGGTTTGGAGGGAAGTTGAAAACCGTTTTCAATGATATTCCATAAATCCAGATTTAGAGAAATTAAGAAAACTCTCATTCGAGTTTTCCAATAAGTGTAGTCCAATCCGTTAAAGAACGGTGGACGAAAGACCGAACAGCCCTCTTGAAAAGTCATTTCTCTCGGGTGTAAATCCGAAATGAGAAATACCCCGCTCTGATACCAATTGTTAGGATCGAGAGCACTAAGAGGGGGGGGGGGGTGAATTAGTGCAGCGGAAATCTTACAGCAATTTAAAAGCTAAAGCTGCGTTCGTCCGATAAAAAATGATTTCGATATAAAAGCAGAATCACAGTGCAGTTTGCGTCTAAGCGCAGTTTTGCGTCTAAGCGCAGTTTGCGTCTAAACACAGTTTGCGTCTAAGCGCAGTTTGCGTCTAAGCGCAGTTTGCGTCTAAACTCAGTTTTACGTCCAAACACAGTTTTACGTCAAAACACAGTTTTACGTCTAAACGCAGTTTTACGTCTAAACGCAGTTTTGCGTCTAAACGTAGTTTTACGTCTAAACACAGTTTTACGTCTAAACGCAGTTTTGCGTCTAAACGCAGTTTTACGTCTAAACGTAATTTTACGTCTAAATGTAGTTTTGCGTCTAAAAGCAGTTTTGAACCTTGAAAAGCGTTTTACGTAGAAAGCAATTTGCAGTTATAAATGGAATCCGAATGTAAGCGTAAACTGCAGTGTGAAGATCGTACGAAAACACGATTTACGTTTGAATGCAGATTCTGAAAGATCAGAGCTTAGAAACTCGTTCGTAAAGGCGCAGAGGGCAGTAGCAATGTAGGAGGTTTGCAGTAATGATAAAGTGCTCAAGGTAAAAGCAAACCAGAGATTTAGAGTGGTTCGGTCAGTCTTGACCTACTCCACTTTTGGCTTCCTCCTCCGACGAGGTCACCGACGTCAACTAGCTGCCTTCCTTCAATGGGCGAAGGCTAACTGCCCTTTTACAGTTTCTCTCCTTTTGACAGGCTTAGGAGACAACCTTTACAGATCCTTTCTCTCCTCTCTTTACAACTCAAGACTTAAAGAACAGAAGGAGGAGAACTTTAGGACTTTACACAAATTTGAGCTCTTAGAATCACTGAAAAGATCAAGAATTCGATGTGGATCTGTATCCTTTCAGTGTTGAATGGGTGGGGTATTTATAGGCCCCAACCCAATTCAAATTTGGAGCTCAAAACGATCACATCCCGGAATTCCGGGATCAGGCGGTTGCACCTCTTGACTGGAGAGGTGGCACCGCCTGGCAGAGCTCGAAGACTGAGCTCAGGCGATTGCACCTCTCTGCCAGAGCTCGAAGACTGAGCTCAGTGGTTGCATCGCCTGGCAGAGCTCGAAGTCTGAGCTCGGTGGTTGCATCACCTGGCAGAGCTCGAAACTGAGCTCAGGCTGATGCACCTCTCTGCCAGAGGTGGTTGCACCTCTCTGCCAGAGCTCGAAGACCGAGCTCAGGCGATGCATCACCTGTCCAAAGAGGTTGCACCTCTCTTCCAGAGCTTGAAGACCGAGCTCGGTGGTTGCACCTCTTGGCAGAGCTCGAAACTTGAGCTCTGGCGGTGCTACCTCTTGACAGAGGAGGTTGCACCGCCCAGTCTCGCTTGGAGACTGAGCCCTGGGCGGTTGCACCTCTTGGCTGGGGTGGTTGCACCGCCCAATCTCGCTGGGAGACATGGCCTGGGCGGTTGCACCGCTTGGTGCAATCAGGGTCCGAATGGTTCGCTCCATTCGTCCCAATTTGAATCTTTTCAGGGGCCAAATTGCCCCAAGATTAAGCTAATGGGATCACCTCCCATTTTCAAGCTTAATCATCGTGCTAACTACGATTAACTCTAAGACAACTTCTGCAGCTATGCTCCGATGCGTCAGTCGCTTCTTCCGACGAGTTTCCGGCGAACTTCCGTCAATCATCCGATAAACCCTCGGTGATCCTTCTGTGGACATCCGGCATACTCCTGGACTTTGCGACGATCCACTTGGCGAGTTCCGACGAGCTTCGCTTGGCAAGCTTCTGGACTTCTCGGATCTGTTCTCGCTGAACCTCCGACGACCGTCCGAACTTCCGTCGAACTCTCGAACTCCCAACGTGATCATGATCTTGACTCTGGCGCAACACCTGCTGCTTGTCTTACTCTCATCGTAGTTAATCCTGCACAACAAATCAAAACTTCGATCGAGACAATTAATCCTAAGCAATTAACCAAGTTGTCCGACATGTCATTGGTCCCTCGACGCTTCGTCCGATTCTTCGGCGCATCGTCCTCTCGTGCAGCCTATTGCCCAATCGGCCAGTTGACTCCGCAACTCCGATATCCTTGGCACAATACCCGCTCTTCTTGGCCCGATGCCCGAGTTCACGGCCCGAAGCCTTCTGTCGATACGTCGACCGATCCACCGGCCCGACGTCCAATCTTCTGACATGTTCCTTCGGCACAACATGATTATCCTGCTTTAATTGTCTCATCCTGATCGAAGCATCCTGCGTCACTCAAAACGCAGATTAAATCATAAACATATATCAAGTAGTTTCATCATCAAAATATGAGATTCAACATATATGCCCAAAGATAACAATGCTATTCCGTAAGGATGATATTAGTCCTCCATAAGTAATCTTGAGTAAACATTGGATATGTTAATATTTCACTCAAAGGTGAAATATTGATAATATCAATAGTTCATCATATATTGTAAACTTAAAATATTAATATTATTTTATATTTTGTAGTGATATTTTCTTTAATACATTCTCATACTTCTAGTGTCCCAATACTCTCTAAATCAAATTATTCAGAATAGTTAGAATAGTTAGAGCATGTGCTATTCACATTCGGTGTATTAGATCTTGATTTAACATTACTTGTTGAAAAACTTACATACTTACCTACTAAAAATACTGTGGAATATGTTAATAAAATGAATGCTTGGAAAAAAATATAATAGGCTTAGCTTAATATTTATAAAAAATAAAGATTATAAATAATATAAAGACTTTATTACCGATTGTAACTAGCGCACGAGAGTATTTAAGGACTATTGAAGATAGATTTAAATCTGTAAATAAGTCATTGGTCAGCATGTTAATGAAAGAACTGACAATGACTTAGTATGATGACACTCAAGGGATTTAGGATCATATTCTCAACATAGTTGATAAAGCTGTAAAACTTAAAATATTAGGCATGAATATTGATGAGTCTTTCCTCATATAATTTATTATTAATTCTTTTCCTCCTCAGTTTGACCCATTTAAGATTCACTATAATACAAATAAAGATAAGTAAGACTTTGAATGAGCCAACTAGTATATGTGTTAAAAAAGAAGTAAAATTAAGACAATAAAGTTATCATAATATTATGACTACTACTCAAGGAGCTGATAACAAGAAAAGAAAGTTGAAGCGTCATCAATCAAAGAAATTTATTAAGTTTGAAAATGTTAGATAGACTAATGAAAAGAAAGCTTTCACAGTAAAATGCTTCTTTTCTAGCAAGAAAAGACATATGAAGAAATACTACACTAAATGCAATATTTCATTCGAAAGGAAATGTATAAACTCGACCTTTATATGTTTTGAATTAAACATTATAGAAGTTCCTTATAATACTTGGTGGATTGATTTTGGTGCTTTAACTCATGTTACCATTAATATTTAGAAATTTTCTTTTAATCTAGAAACTAAAAGAACATAAAAGATTCATCATTATGAGAAATCGTTTCAAAGCAAAAGTGATATCAGTAGGAACTTATCACCTATGCCTAGAGACGAGTCAGCTGATAGACCTTGCTGACACGTATTATATTCCTACTATTTATAGAAATTTAATTTCTCTATTTAGAATTGATGAGTTAGGATATTATCTTTTTTTAGTAATGGTAAATTCAGTATATTTTATGATTCAATAAAGGTTGGTTTTGGAATTCTATATAATGATTTATATAAAATTAATTTAAATCCTGAGTTTGCAAAGATATTATTAATCCTATAATTAAATGTTGGATTGAAATATAATTTCAATAATGAAAGATCTTTTATATTGTGGCATAGACAATTGGGGCATATCTCTAAAGAAAGAATTAAAAGATTAGTGAATGATAATATTTTGGAAGATTTAGACTTTACTGATTTTAATGCTTGCATAGATTGCATTAAAGGAAAGTAAACTAAGCATATAAAGAAAAATATAATAAGAAGTAAGAACTCATTAAGATTAATATTTGTGGACCACTCCATATTCCCTATTTCAATGAAGAAAGGTATTTCATCACATTTATAGATAGCTTATCCAGATATTTCTATGTATATCTAATACATAGAAAGTCTCAAGCCATTAATACTCTTGAAGTATACATAAATGAGGTCGAGAGATAATTAGATAGAAAAGTTAAAATTATCAGATATGATAAGGGTGGTGAATTTTATGGCAGATATGATGAATCCGATCAGAATATTAGTTCTTTTACTAGATTCTTAGAAAAACGGGGTCTTTATGCTTAATATGTGTGTGCCACAGCTGAATGATATTACTGAAAGGTAAAATCATACTCTTGTGAACATGATTAGGAGCATGATGAGCTATTCTTTTATACCCGAGTTAATGTGGGTTGAAGCTCTTAGAATAATCATATATATCTTAATTAAGATTTCTAGTAAGTCGATTCCATTAACTCTATTTGAGTTATGGACTAGTAGAAAACCCAATCTGAGACATTTATATATTTGGGGGTGTCTTGCAAATATAGGAGTCTTCAATTCATGTGAAAAGGAAATTGGGTCTAAGAACTATTTTTGGATATTTTATTGGTTATCCAAAAAAATCAAAGTGATACAAATTTTATTACCCTAATAGGATAGTAGAATTTGGTAACGTAAGATTCCTAGAAAATGACAAAATCAATAAGAGTAAAAAATCTCGAGGGATTAATTTTGATATCTAGAAGATATAGGTTAATTCTCGATTATCTTCTCCTTTATCATCTCTTATTCGAGAGATTGTTGTTCCTCAAATCATTGAGAGAATTGATGAGGGTGAATAACAAAATAATATTGATGAACTCTCACATGATATTGATATCACCGCTATGATCTTGTAGAACAACCATAATCGATAGTTTTGAGAAGATTTCAAAGGAAAAAGAGGTATGTCATTTCTGATGATTATGTAGTGTATCTACAAAAATTAAATTATGACATAGGGAGAAAATGGATCCCTTATCATTTTTACAAACTATAGAAAATAACGATTCTAAAAAGTAGTTTGATGCCATGAAAGAATAATTAAAATCGATAGACCAGAAAGGTACTTGAGAACTCATTGAATTATCTAATAATTATAAAAGAGTCAGTTATAAATGATTCTTTAAGACAAAACGTGACTCAATGGGCAATAATGAACAATATAAAGCTAGACTTATGGCCAAAGGTTTTTCTTAGAAATCATCGACTACAATGAGACTTTTTCTTTAGTTTCTAAAAAGGACTTGTTGAGGATTATCATTACATTAATAGCTCATTATGATTTTAAGTTAAATCAGATGGATGTAAAAATAATATTTTTAAATAGAGATTTAACTGAGAAAATCTATATGGATCAACCTCATAAATTCATAGAAAAGGGAAATGAAAGCTGGGCTTATAAACTTAGGAAATCTATTTATGACCTTAAATAAGCTTTAAAATAATAGTATATAAAGTTTCATAATATCATTACTTCCTTCGGATTTAAGGAAAATACTATTGATCAATACATATATTTGAAGGTTAATTAGAATAAGTTTATTATATTGATCTTATATATAGATAATATTTTGCTTGCTAATAGTAATCTTCGTTTATTGCATGAAATCAAGATGTTTCTTAGTAAGAATTTTATGATGGTTGATATGAATAAAGTAACCTATGTTATTAGCATCGAGATATTTATAAATATATCTCAATAATTGCTAAGATTGTCTCAGAATGATTATATTGACTGAGTCTTGGAGAGATTTAATATATAGTTTTGTTTAGCCAATGATACACCTATTACTAGAGATAGAAAAATTCAAGTAAAATCAGTGTCCAAAAAATGACTTAATAAAGAATCAAATGAAAGATATTCCTTATGCATACGTAGTTGGAAGTCTATTATATGCTTATAAGACCATATATTAGTTTTGTAATTATAATGTTGGGTAGATACCAAAACAACCCATTAATAAAACATTGAAAACCTGCAAAGAAAGTAATAAGATATCTATAGGAGACAAAAAATTATATATTCACATATAGGAGATTAGATCAGCTTAAAGTGATAGGATATTCATATGCTGATTTTATAAATTATCTTAATAATAATAAGTCAACTTCAGGATTTATATTAATGTTACTTGGAGGGGTAATTTTTTGAAAAAGTACAAAGCAATCACTTATTGCATCATTAACAATAGAAGCTGAATTTATGACAGGCATACTTTAATACTACAAATTAAGCTTTATGGCTACAAAATTTCATCTCAAGACTTGGTGTGATTGAGCCAATTGGTAAGCCGCTGAAGATATTTTGTGATAACACTATAGTAGTTTTTTTTCTAAGAATGACAAGTACTCTAGTTGTCCATGTATATCACAATAAAGTACTTGGTGATTAGAAAAAGAATCCAGAAACAACACGTGTCAATTGAGAACTTGAGTACTACCATAATAATTACTAATCTATTTACCAAAGATTTATAATCTAAAATATTTAAAGAACATGTTCTTAGAATGAGACTTGTGAATAAGCTATAAAAGAATGGTGGTGCATGTTTAGGTGGATGTTATTATTGACCTTTTTTTCTTTCTTAATTAAAGTTATTTATTTCTGTTATCCTATTTACATTTATGCTTATGCATATTATGGTTGAATGTAAAAATATGATTGTCTTGATAAGATAAATTATATGAGTCATTATATACTATATTAAGAAATGTTAATAATGTTGTGGTACATAAAAGAGAGTATGATATTGATGATATATAATCGCTATGACTCACATTGATCGTTAGACTTAATATGGTATTATTATGTTTATTAGATTTATTAGCTTATTTTAAAATTCATGGTCATGTATAAAATGCTTTTCAAAATTTTTAGAATCAAATTAGGTAAAATTATTTTTAAATAAAGTTTATTTTGTTTATTTTGATTTTAAATTTCTTTTATATCATATCAATTAATGGGCCAAGTATGAGAATGTTAGATTATATGTTCCTATTTAATTGATAAGATATATTATAGATTGATTGGATTTTGATGAAAGTTATAATCAATAGAAATGAAATTTATATTAAGGTAGGATTCCTTAGAAAATGTTCCTCGATGGAAAAAACTCTCATAATTACTTATTTTTGACTCTCTGTTCTCGTCTATATATAGGTAGAATCTATAGGGACTAAACAACGTATGATGTATACGACACATGATGTATGACGAACATGGATACGTGACAGTTATTGATATATTATAGTTCCTCTCTCATCCTCTCCGTATTTAATCCATAAATCTAAGTAGTTTTATGAAAAGATAGGAAGAGAAAAAAAATGAGAGTTTAGTTCTCATCGGCAATAGTTTTCGGATCTAAAAATAGTACCCCTGCATATCTGATAAAATTCTTTTCAAATGACATGCATCGTAAATTTAATCTATTATTATTTAATTTTAATTTTAATATTAATTTTCTTTGTAACATATTATATATTACTGATAGATATTACAGATGTTATGTATCTAAGAAAATCCGAGTGGAGGGAGAACCATTTCCGATCAAGGTGATTACATGATCATGTAGGGGAAGTGGAATCTCCTCGGATCAGAGACACTTGTGCTCCTTCTTGTTGTCCGGAGATGCTTGTTTGCTCACATCCTAAATGGAATCCTCCACATCCTAAATGGAATCCTCCGGTCCTTGATGTTCCTGCTATTGCAGAGCTCTGTCAGCGAGACACAGGTGTAGTTTCTCCGGTGTCTTCTCTTTATCATCTTGCTATGCCAGACAATGCATGTGTTTTCTGTGATCTCCAAGCCCATCCACGAACAGTAGAATTTTTTATCTCCGAGCAACGCAAGCCTGAGGTTGTTATCTGTAGCAGTGATGGATTCCTTTTTTTTTTTCTCATGTTTTCTTAGACTTGGTATTGATCAATCCATAGTCTTGCCATTTAAGAATCGATTTGATATCCTTGATTCATCACATCATTCTATATTTTGTGTAAATATCATAATGATTTGTTGTTCTTAATTTTTTGTTGTTGTTAAATAGGGTATAAATGTACATAACAAATGTTAGAAAAAAAATATTAAAATATTTTTTAAAATATTTCTCTTTTACCCAAATTCGTCTCCTTGGACTGGAACAAAGTACCTTATGAGGTTTTTTGAAACGTGGATTCAACCTCATCCATGTTAGGACCGGAGCGGCACTAAGAGGGAGGGGGTGAATTAGTGCAATGGTAAAGTATGATAAACTTTCGACGATTTAAACACTTACGAAACTTCGTACGATAAAAGCAACGTTTTGTTTGAAACCGTTTTGATTGCGTTTTAACTGAAGGCATATGTAAGAAGGAGACAAAGAAGTAGAGCATCAAAATGAAGATGGTTTGCAGTAATATAAATGATAATAAGATAAATGCAAACCAGAGAAGATGGTAGTTTATAGTGGTTCGGTCAATCGTGACCCACATCCACTCCTCCGATTCCTCTTCCGTCGAGGCCACCGGCATCCACTAATGATCTTCCTTTACTAGGCGAAGATCAACCTCCTTCTTACACCCCTCTTACAACCTCTTACAAGTGGTTCACCCTTTTACAAAGATTTCAATGAAAAGAAAGGAGGTGAATACTCAAGCTATTGAAAACAAGACTTTTCCTAAAGCTTTTCTCAACTTCTAGCTTCTCAAAAGGTTGTATCCTCTGCCGAGAATTGAGGGGTATTTATAGGCCCCAAGAGGATTCAAATTTGGGCTCCAAAATTTGAATTCTCTTTGGTTCCCGATGCTGGCGGTGCCACCGCTTGTCAGTGGCGGTGCCACCGCCTGTCAGTTTCTCAGACAGTGGCTGGTGGTGCCACCGTCCAGCCAAGCGGTGCCACCGCCCAGCTCTCTAGTGCTGGGCGGTGCCATCGCCCAGTCTAGGCGGTGCCACCGCCTAGGCCAATTCAGCTCACTGGTTGGGCTCCAAACTTGGCCCAAACTAGTCCGAACTCGGGCCCAATTGGCCCATACTTGGGTTATAGGATTAACATCTAATCCTAACCCTAATTAACATACTAACTATGAATTTAAAGACATTTTCTAAGCTATTACAAAGTCCGTAAGTCAAGACTTCTTTCGGCGAGCTTCCGACGAACTTTCGACGGTCTTCCGATAAACTCTCGGAAACCATTCTGCGGACTCCCGGCAAGCTCCTAGACTTCACGATTTGATCTTGGCGAGTTCCAACGAGCTTCTTCGACAAGCTCTGATCTTTCTCGGAGAGCTCCGCGAACTTCCAACGAACCTTCCGGTGAGCTTCCGAAAAACCCTTTGGCAAGCTCCCTACTTATTCTTGGCTAGTTCCGGCAGCATTCCCGACGAACCTTCGTACTTCCGTCGAACTCTCGAACTCGCAACAAATCCTTCGCGCTTGACTCTGACACTTTGTTTCGCTTTATGTCTTCATCGTTATCATAGTTAATCCTGCACACACAAGCAAAAACTCTACTCCTGTCTAGACAATTATTACAACGCGAATTGACATTCTGTTGCTCGGCATGTCATTGGTTGGCGCTTCATCCGATACTTCAGCACATCGTCCTCTCTTACGGCTTGTTGCCCAATCGACGGTTGACCTCCGCAACCTCGATATCTTTGGCACAATTCCGCTCTCCTTGGCCCGATGCCCGACGTCCGAAGCGTTCTGCCATCCAATATCCTGACGTGATCTCCTCCGGCGCAACGTCAATTCCTCCTGCGTTAACTGTCTAATCCTGATCGAGTAGACCTGCATCACTCAAAATGTTTTTAAACATCTAAACACAATCAATTAGTTTCATCATCAAAATATGAGATTCAACAATGTCCCCCTTTTTGATGATGATAACTAATTGATGACTAATGGAGTTAACCTTAACTCCCCGGAGTTTAACTAAACTCCCCTATCAATATGCCATTGATAGAACACTTGAATTATCCCAAATCCAAGTAACATTCATCACATGTTATGAAAAACATTTAAACCATCATGTAAATATATATAAAATATTCAATTCAATGCATGAAGTCATCAATATACTTCTCCCCCTATGTCATCAACAAAAAGGAGAAGTAGCTTTAGCTATTTTAAAAGATATTTAAGTTTTTGTAACATGAAGCTAGATTTTCATCACAACATATAAGCACAAAAGCATAGTAAGATTCTTAAGTTCAATCATGGGAATTCAACACTTCTTGTGCAAGATTTCACTTTGCTTTTCTTTGCATGTTCTAACTAGCAAAAGCTTTCTCCCCTTTATTTTTGTTGAAAAGAAGGGAAGAGTACAAGCTAGCCAGCATTTGCCTTGAGCTAGCAATCTTTCTCCCCCTATGTCATTGCCGAAAAGAAGGAGAGGAACCAATGATTTAGACTTTTACATAAATTATGGATTTGCATCAATCAATATTTCAATCATCACATGATATATACAAGACAAAAATGTAAAGAAATCATGTCATGAAAGACATCAATTGTTAAACATGATATGATAATAGTCTCAAAAATTTCAATTTGCGATACATGTGATACATTGCGATACTAAAAAAATTTAATGCGATGCTTTTAAGGATATCAACCTATTTTTGATACAAAGCATGGCAAGAGCAATTTTGTTGTAAGTTTTCGAAGTTTTGCACTTTTTGCTTCTTTCGATAGGCAAGATCTTTCTTCTCTTTCTGAGAAGTGCAAGCTTGCAAGTTTTACTTCCTTAGCATGCTAGGAAGTTTACTTTCATTTTCAATACACAAGCTAGCAAAAACCTTGTCCCCTTTATCAAAGTCAAAAAGAAAGGGAGGACTCAATGGCTAAAAAATTCAACCATTCAACAAGCTAAATATGCAAAGAATTCATGAAATATATCAATAAGGATCAATTTATGAATACCAAAGATATGATTCAATGGTTCATTAAAATTCTTCTTAACAAGTTCACGATCAAGATTCATTTGAAAATATATAGCACAAAGAGCAACTTGAAACATTCTCATCAAGATCACATTTTAAAATATTCCAAGTATCAAGAGGAATTAATTGGGTGATGAGATAAATATTTCACGAATACATGGAATTGTATATAAAAAATCATATCATATGTGTTTCATACATTCATATCATCACATGAAGGAATATAAACAAAAATTAGTGATGAGATATTACTTCATGAATACAATAATATTCATATAGCATATCATGGTTTATTAGAATTAGTCTTCCTTTTGGTGAATAGCAAAAATAATAGTAGGAGAGCAAGATCTCAATTCATGCACATCAAATATTCAATCATCAAAATCACGATTCATCTAAAAAATTCTCCTCTTTAAATATTCAAAGAGAGAATCATGATGAACATTCTTGGTTTACATAAAGTTTCAAAACATAATTATTAAGATCATGAATACTAAAAGACTATGAAACATTTTGACGAATCTCCTTTTAAATAGAAAACAATCTTGATTCATAAAGGATTTCATGTTATAAATTTCAAGAGATCAAGATCGTGATTTCGATAAAAAATTATTCAAATTTAAATCATCAAAATTATTATCAAAATCCAAGAGATTCACAAGATGATACAAATGGATTCATCAAAATCAATAAAATAATTTTCAAGAATGTTTCCCTCTTTTCGATTGTTTCAAAACATATAATTTTGTTTTATTTATGCCAAATAAAAACATGTATCATGTTTAAAACTGAAAGAGTAAGATTTATTACAACAAAGATCAATAAGGTACTTTTATTATGGTAAAAATCAATAATCTATAAATCGTAAGATTCATCATGCATAATTTCGAAATTTATTAAGCATGATCAATATGCATGACACTAAAACATGGTTTCAAAATGTTTAATATTTTTATTACACAATTTCATCATTATGCATCATTATATATAACTTTACAATGTCATGCATAAAATCATCAAATCATAGTATTAAAATATTAATATTTTTATTACAACTTTATGCATCATTAAGTATACGATTGTCAAGCATGACACTTCACTATTTCATATAAGCATGCCTATTTCATTTATGTCAAATCAAAACATACATCATTTTTAAAGCCACTTTTATGTCAAATAAAAAAATGCATTAAGCATAATCATTATGCATTACTTCAAATCAAACATGATTTCATTTATTTTCAAAATATTTATAATGATAGAGCATATAAGCCAAAGAAACTATTAAACATAAAGCATATTCATCATTGATGGTTTCATTGGGCATAAGACATTTTCAGACAAAATCATTTTGTTATTTGTTGTAGTCATACATTTTTCTTTTTAGGTGAATCTATCTTTTCATGCTTAAATTTTTAATTTTTCAAAGATGCTAAAAGTAAAACATGATATAATTTTTGAAAAATAATTTTTTATTTTCTATTCCTACTATCTAAATTAATCACTCATGAAAAACTTGAAGTAATTTCAAAATAATTCAAGAGTGTTGAGTTACTTACCTTGTAGTCGAAGCTCGTCAAAGCCCAATTCGCTGTTTCACCTTTGGAAGTTCTTGATTCATCCTTGGGTGCCTTCCTTTTCTTTGGCCTCTTCCTCCGTTCAAGTTCATTGTTTATTTTAGATTTTTGTTTAATAAACTTATTAAGATTTAGTGTTCGAAGTTCAAGTTCATCATTGTCCTCATCACTTGAGTCATCGCTCAAGTGGTATTCATTTGTCTGGAGTTCCAAATCCTTCCTATTCTTTGGAGGGTGGTTCAAGTGTTCATTGTGTTCATCATGTGCATTGCGCACCATTTCATATGTCATCAATGAGCCGATAAGTTCTTCAAGTGGAAAAATATTTAAATCTTTTGTTTCTTGTATTGCCGTTACTTTTGATTCCCAAGCTTTAGAAAGTGATCGTAAAACTTTACTAACAAGTTCAAAATTCGAGAAACATTTGCCAAGAGCTTGTAAACCATTGACGACATCCGTAAAACGGGTGTACATGTCAACAATGGTTTTGCTCGGCTTCATTCGAAAAAGCTCGAAATCATGCATTAAAATGTTGATTTTCGAATCTTTAACTCTAGAAGTGCCTTCGTGTGTGATTTCAAGAGTGTGCCATATGTCGAAAGCTATTTCGCACAAAGAAACCCGATTGAACTCATTTTTGTCCAAAGCGCAAAATAAGGCATTCATAGCCTTTGCGTTTAAAGAAAAATACTTCTTCTCCAAATCCGACCGTTCGTTCATCGGTTTAGAGGGAAGTTGAAAACCATTTTCAATAATATTCCATATATCCAAATTCATAGAAATCAAGAAATCTCTCATTCGAGTTTTCCAATAAGTGTAATCCAATCCGTTAAACAACGGTGGACGAACAACCGAAAAGCCCTCTTGAAAGCCATGAAGAGCCATTTCTCTCGGGTGTAAATCCGAAATGAGAAATACTGGGCTCTAATACCAATTGTTAGGACTGGAGCGGCACTAAGAGGTGGGGGGTAAATTAGTGCAATGGTAAAGTATGATAAACTTTCGACGATTTAAACACTTACGAAAACTTCGTACGATAAAAGCAAAGTTTTGTTTGAAACCGTTTTGATTGCATTTTAAATTGAAGGCATATGTATGAAGGAGACAAAGAAGTAGAGCATCAAAATAAAGATGGTTTGCAGTAATATAAATGACAATAAGATAAATGCAAATCAGAGAAGACGGTAGTTTATAGTGGTTCGGTCAATCGTGACCTACATCCACTCCTCCGATTCTTCTTCCGTCGAGGCCACCGGCATCCACTAATGATCTTCCTTTACTAGGCGAAGATCAACCTCCTTCTTACACCCCTCTTACAACCTCTTACAAGTGGTTCACCCATTTACAAAGATTTCAATGAAAAGAAAGGAGGTGAACACTCAAGCTATTGAAAACAAGACTTTTCCTAAAGCTTTTCTCAACTTCTAGCTTCTCAAAAGGTTGTATCCTCTGCTGAGAATTGAGGGGTATTTATAGGCCCAAAGAGGATTCAAATTTGGGCTCCAAAATTTGAATTCTCTTTGGTTCCCGATGCTGGCGGTGCCACCGCCTGTCAGTGGCGGTGCTACCGCTTGTCAGTTTCTCAGACAGTGGCTGGCGGTGCCACCGCCCAGCCAAGCGGTGCCACCGCCTAGCTCTTGGGTGCTGGGCGGTGCCACCGCCCAGTCTAGGCGGTGTTGAATCTCGGGTTTTGATGATGAAGTCAATTGTCATTTGTTGTCTAAATCTATGTGTTGAGATAAGTGTGTAGGATTAACTACGATGAAAGTTAGACAAGCAGCAGGAGTTGCGCCGGAGTCAAGTTCATGATCACGTTGGGAGTTCGAGAGCTCGACGGAAGTTCGGACGGTCGTCGGAGGTTCTGCGAGAACAGATCCGAGAAGTCCAGAAGCTTGCCAAGCGAAGCTCATCGGAACTCGCCAAGTGGATCGTCGCAAAGTCCAGGAGTTTGCCGGAAGTCCACAGAAGAATCACCGAGGGTTCATCGGATGATCGACGGAAGTTCGCCGGAAACTCGCCGGAAGAAGCGATTGATGCATCGGAGCAAAGCTGCAGAAATTGTCTTAGATTTAATCGTAGTTAGCACGTTGATTAAGTTGGAAAATGGGAGGTGATCCCATTAGCTTAATC
The DNA here is from genome assembly GCF_036884655.1 of Musa acuminata AAA Group. NCBI lineage: Eukaryota > Viridiplantae > Streptophyta > Magnoliopsida > Zingiberales > Musaceae > Musa > Musa acuminata. The sequence goes on along the minus strand of NC_088355.1, from coordinate 20,685,593 downwards.
TTGGGGCAATTGGGCCCCTGAAAAGATTGAAATTGGGCCGAATGGAGCTACCCATTCGGACCCTGATTGCACCAGGAGGTGCAACCGCCTAGGCCAAGAGGTGGCACTGCCTGGGCTAAGCCTCCCAGCGAGACTGGGCGGTGTAACCTCCCCAGCCAGGAGGTGGCACCGCCTGAGCTCAGTCTTCGAGCTAGACTGCGCGGTGCAACCTCCCTGACAGAGAGGTGGCACCGCCTGAGCTCAGTCTTCGAGCGAGACTAGGCGGTGCAACCTCCCTGACAGAGAGGTGGCACCGCCTGAGCTCAGTCTTCGAGCTAGACTGGGCGGTGCAACCTCCCTGACATAGAGGTGGCACCGCCTGGGCTCAATCTTCGAGCAAGACTGGGCGGTGCAACTTCCCTGACAGAGAGGTAGCACCGCCTGAGCTCGGTCTTCGAGCTCTGCCAGGCGGTGCAACCTCTCCAGTCAAGAGGTGCAACCGCCTGATCCCGAAATTCCGGGATTTGATCGTTTTGAGCTCCAAATTTGAATTGGGTTGGGGGCCTATAAATACCCCACCCATTCAGCACTGAAGGGACACTGATCCACACCGAATTCTTGATCTTTTCAGTGATTCTAAGAGCTCAAATTTGTGTAAAGTCCAAAATTTCTCCTCTTTTCTGTTCTTCAAGTCTTGAGTTGTAAAGAGAGGAGAGAAAGGATCTGTAAGGGTTGTCTCCTGAGCCCGTCAAAAGGAGAGAAACTGTAAAAGGGCAGTTGGCCTTCGCCCATTGAAGGAAGGCAGCTAGTTGACGTCGGTGACCTCGTCGGAGGAGGAAGCCAAAAGTGGAGTAGGTCAAGACTGACCGAACCACTCTAAATCTCTGGTTTGCTTTTATTTCGAGTACCTTATCATTACTGCAAACCTCCTACATAACTACTACTCTCTGCGCCTTTACGAACAAGTTCTAAGTGTTGATCTTTCCGAATCTGGATTCAGACGTCAATAGGTGTTTTCGTACGATCTTTACATTGCAGCTTACATTTACGTCTTGAATCTGTTTATAACTGTGAACTGTCTTCTGCGCTTTTACGAACGAGTTTCCTTGCAGTTTACATTTACATTTTGATTCTATTTATAACTGCAAACTGTCTTCTGTAATTTTACGAACGAGTTTCAACATTTAGACGTAAAACTGCATTTAGACGTAAATCGGCTTTCCTCGCACAATCATCAGATTTCAGTTTACGTTTACGTCTTGATTTCAACTGGATACTGCCTTCTGCGAGTATACAAACGAGTTTCAAAGTTCAGACGTAAATCTGCGTTTAGACGTAAATCTGCGTTTAGACGTAAATCTGCGTTTAGACATAAATCTGCTTTCTGTAGATTACTTTTTGAGCTGTACAATAGCAGCACATTGTCTTTATACTTCTGCTTAAACTGCTCTTAGATGCAAACTGTGTTTAGACGTAATCTGCGCTTAGACGCAAACTGCGCTTAGACGCAATCTGCGCTTGGACGCAAACTGCGCTAAGACGCAATCTGAGTTTAGACGCAATCTACATTTAGACGCAAACTGCGTTTAGACGCAAACTGCGTTTAGACGCTAACTATGTTTAAACGTAAACTGCACTTAATCATAAGTAATCTTAGATTCGGCTTTTGCATCGAAATAGTTTTTATCGAACGAACGCAGCTTTCGTTTTTAATCGCTGAAAGATTTCCGCTGCACTAATTCACCCCCCCCCCCTCTTAGTGCTCTCGATCCTAACAATTAGTATCAGAGCAACGTTAACTCTCTAACGGACTAAAACCCAAAGAGAAATGGCATACTCCGGAAACCAAGTGGGACGGACTACACCTACTAGAAGACCCGAATGAGGATCTTTCTTATTTCTATGGATTTTGAACTGTGGAATTTTGTCGAAAACGGATTTTTGAAGTCTTCTCTTCCAATGATCGATTGAAATGATTTGGAGAAGAAGGCTTTCGCTCTTAATGCAAAGGCTATGAATGCCTTATTTTGTGCACTTGATAAAAACGAGTTTAACCGTGTTTCAACTTGTGAAACTGCATTTGATATTTGGCACACACTCGAAGTGACCCATGAGGGCACAAGTAGAGTAAAAGATTGAAAAATCAATTTGCTGTTACATTCTTTCGAACTTTTTCGGATGAAACCGAGTGAAACCATTGGCGACATGTTTACCCGTTTCACGGATGTCGTCAACGGTCTAAATGGACTCGGAAAGAGCTTTTTGGATTTTGAGCTTGTTAATAAGAAACTAAGATCCCTTCCTAAGAGTTGGGATCCTAAAGTCACTGCTATTCAAGAGGCAAAAGATTTGCGAAATTTCCCTCTTGAAGAACTAATCGGGTCATTAATGACCTACGAAATGACTTGTAAAGCTCATGAAGAGCAAGAAAACATCCTTCCAAAGAATTGGAAGCATATGGCACTCAAAACTTCTGAATGCCACTTGAGAGAAAACTCAAGTGATGAGGACTGTGATGATGACTTGGCACTTCTAACAAGAAAGTTTAAAAAGTTCTTTAAAAGAAACAAGTTTAAGAATGATGCAAAAAATAAACTTGAACCCAAGAAGGACCAAGTAATTTGCTATGAATGCAAAAAGCCGGGACACTACAAGAGTGATTGTCCCCAAGTCAAAAGGAGAACGTCAAAGAAAAAGGCGCTTCAAGCAACATGGGATGACTGAAGCGCATCCGAAGAAGAGGAGTCCAACACCGAGCAAGTTGCTCATTACGCCTTAATGGCCATCGAAGATGAGGTAACAAATTCAATAGATGCAGATTTATCATTCGATGAATTATTAAATGCTTTCCATGAATTGTTTGATGAGTGTAAGACTATCAGTAATAAATACAAATTGCTAAAAAAGGAGCATGAGATTCTTATTTGTAATTTCGATAAGTTAAATGCTGAACATCATGATAGTTTAAGCCCATGCATAAAATGCCATGATCTAGAAACTCTCTAAAAAGAAAACCTGCTACTTAAGGGCACCTTGAAGAAATTCGAGGTTGGTAGTAAGTCATTGAACATGATCCTTACAAACAAGGGTCACGTTCCCAAAAGAAGTGGAATTGGATTCATGAGAAGTCATCACCAAAATCCAACCACCTTCATAAAAGGCTCCATCCTACATATTCGACATCAAGACAAATGTAACTTCTTTTGTAAATTTGGACACAAGACACATCGTTGTCCATTCAAGAAAATAAGTCCAAACAAATTGATTTGGGTTCCTAAAGGAACCATGATAAACTCCATGCAACATGATAAACAATGCAGATCTATTTGTGAGGCACCCAAAAGCAAATGGGTTCCTAAAAATCATCCCTTCATATAAAAACATTAAAATTTTAGGCCGGAGCAAGAAATAATATTCTGCTCCTTGACTCTCGATAGTCGTAAACCAAGAGTCAAAAAGGAACTCGCAACGCTTAAGTAACAAGTGGAAGTTATGAAATCACAAATACGATTTGGATACAACCTTATTAGAAACATATGATATCCAAATTCACATATCCCCTTGATCTTCGAACCCGTCAACACTATCATCTACGAATTAACTCTTGAAGAAACTAAATATGTCATGATCTTGCTCATCATCATCCCTCTAAACAGCAGTAGTTATGGGATCTAGAAGATCCTCAAGGGACAAGGGAAAGAGGAGATTAGTAGAAGAGTTTGATTTCACTCTTTTCGATTCAAAAAACTATGCTGAAAAATTTCCCTCTTTCGAACTTAGATCTATCAATAAGGGAAAATACGTAGATCTAAATGAACTAAGAGACTTAGAGACTATCCAATGGTTTGCAAACCTAGATCTACTTCCAATCTTGCAGATTAACGAACCCATCTATCCTAGGCTAGTTAGATTATTTTACAATAACATACAAATAAATGATGAAGAAAGGATGTCCACCTATCTTTTAGGACAACACATCTCAATCACTGATAGGTTCATTTGTGATATGATAGGCATTCCCATAAAAAGCATAGGACTTTACTTTACAGGATCATGGGATGATGAAAGTATTGGAACATCCTATGTTGAAGCCTTAGAAACAATCTTTGCCAATCCTAACATAACATTGGTTCCTAAAAGTTGTAAACATCTATTGCCTTTGAACACTAAGATACTTCATCATATCATGACTAGTATAATTCTTCCTAAACAATACCATCATGATGAAATAAGTCAATTAGAATTAGGAACTATGTACTTAATCATGAAGGGACATGACATCTGTCTTGGTTATCTTATCCAACAAAACATGTTAGAATTATCTAAGAAAGATATGATGCTCCCATATGGTGGTATAATCACAAGAATAATGAAAGCTTACGACATTCTAATACCACCAGAAGAAGAAGTAATGAAAGTAGATCGATTCAGCATAATAAACAAAAATCTACTTCACCGACTAAGATGTTACTATAAAAACGGTAACTGGGTTAGAATCCCTAGAAGGACTGATCACCCTCAACCCGAACCAGAACCGGAAACACCAGTATTTAGGGGTACCCAATCTCCTCCGACCCTTCCCTTTGAGGAAACACATCCAATTGAGCAAACTCATACATCCATCGAAGAAATTGGGATTCGAATGGATCGATTCAAACAGAGACAAGAACGGATTGAACAACGACAAGATCAAATCCTATGCAGCAAATTCATAGTCAATTTGACTCCTTGTTTAGGCATTTTAATTTTTCACCTCATCAATGAACTTGTTGAACACCTGTTGTTGTTGTAAACTTCTTATGTTACTTCTGATGTGTTGGCTGTAAACATCTATCGTGGGAAATATATATCTTGCGCCTTGTGATAAAAGTTATCTCAGATTTTTATGGTATCATTACTGTTTGGTATGTGATGTGTCCAAATTAAGAATGTTGTGCTTTGAAACTAAAAGTTTTGAAAACCTTATGCCTTGATTTCATTAAAAGAGAATTAGGAATGTTGATGTGTCCGAATAGATGAATTTGTTAAAATTATTTTTCGGAATATATTGAATGATCAAATCACTTGATTGCCATGTGAAAATCTGCAACAAAATCTTGTCCGAATGCATCTTATTTATTCGAATGCTATAAAACAAATTTTCTCGTACACTTTCATGAAAAATAAGTTTCTGAAATAGATTTGATGAAGTGATTCATGTGTATGTATTCCATCCTGCTAAATCTTTACATAGACAATGGCTTATTACAAAAAGGGGAAGAAGAATTAAAGCAATCTATGTAAAATTCCTCTATAAGCTTGCTATTATTATTTTCCTGGTATCATAATTACTATGCTTTTTGTTGATGACAAAGGGGGAGAAACATATGAATTGATAAAAACTGCCATGATCATGTCATACTTGCAAAATATTTGAGTGATGCTATAAACAATGTTATGATTATGCCATCCTTGCATCACCAAGAGATATATGAACGTGTGCTATAGTTTGCATTATGCCCTGAGTTGATATCTTATCATGTGAAGAAAATGCAAAACTTGCTAGAATATTTCAAATATGTGCATCATGAAATAGCGCTTCACAGCTTTATATGATAATGTTCAAACTACATGATGAATAGTTACAAACACAATCATACAAACTTGATGATGTATGTCAAGCCTTGACATCATCTTTGAAGAGATACATCATGATGAGTATCATGATGGGAGTATTGATAAGTTTAACTGATCTATCTTATCAATACGTCACTTGAATTCTTAGGTCTTGAATTCAAGGTTGACTTATCTCAACTATGGCATATAGACAGGGGGAGTTAAGGATAACTCCATTATCAACTGATTGTCATCATCAAAAAGGGGGAGATTGTTGAATCTCGGATTTTCATGATGAAGTCAATAGTCATTTGTTGTCTAAATCTATGTGTTGAGATAAGTGTGCAGGATAAACTACGATGAAAGTTAGACAAGCAGCAGGAGTTGCGCCGGAGTCAAGTTCATGATCACGTTGGGAGTTCGAGAGCTCGACGGAAGTTCGGACGGTCGTCGGAGGTTCTGCGAGAACAGATCCGAGAAGTCCAGAAGCTTGCCAAGCGAAGCTCGTCGGAACTCGCCAAGTGGATCGTCACAAAGTCCAGGAGTTTGCCGGAAGTCCGCAGAAGAATCACCGAGGGTTCATCGGATGATCGACGGAAGTTCGCCGGAAACTCGCCGGAAGAAGCGATTGATGCATCGGAGCAAAGCTGTAGAAATTGTCTTAGATTTAATCGTAGTTAGCACGTTGATTAAGTTGGAAAATGGGAGATGATCCCATTAGCTTAATCTTGGGGCAATTGGGCCCCTGAAAATATTGAAATTGGGCCGAATGGAGCTACCCATTCGGACCCTGATTGCACCAGGAGGTGCAACCGCCTAGGCCAAGAGGTGGCACCGCCTGGGCTAAGCCTCCCAGCGAGACTGGGCGGTGTAACCTCCCCAGCCAGGAGGTGGTACCGCCTGAGCTCAGTCTTCGAGCTAGACTACGCGGTGCAACCTCCCAGACAGAGAGGTGGCACCGCCAAAGCTTAGTCTTCGAGCTAGACTGGGCGGTGCAACCTCCCTGACAGAGAGGTGGCACCGCCTGAGCTCAGTCTTCGAGCTAGACTGGGCGGTGCAACCTCCCTGACATAGAGGTGGCACCGCCTAGGCTCAGTCTTCGAGCAAGACTGGGCGGTGCAACCTCCCTGACAGAGAGGTAGCACCGCCTGAGCTCGGTCTTCGAGCTCTGCCAGGCGGTGCAACCTCTCCAGTCAAGAGGTGCAACCGCCTGATCCCGAAATTCCGGGATTTGATCGTTTTGATCTCCAAATTTGAATTGGGTTGGGGGTCTATAAATACCCCACCCATTCAGCACTGAAGGGACACTGATCCACACCGAATTCTTGATCTTTTCAGTGATTCTAAGAGCTCAAATTTGTGTAAAGTCCAAAAGTTCTCCTCTTTTCTGTTCTTCAAGTCTTGAGTTGTAAAGAGAGGAGAGAAAGGATCTGTATGGGTTGTCTCCTGAGCCCGTCAAAAGGAGAGAAACTGTAAAAGGACAGTTGGCCTTCGCCCATTGAAGGAAGGCAGCTAGTTGACGTCGGTGACCTCGTCGGAGGAGGAAGCCAAAAGTAGTGTAGGTCAAGACTGACCGAACAACTCTAAATCACTGGTTTGCTTTTATTTCGAGTACCTTATCATTACTGCAAACCTCCTACATAACTACTACTCTCTACGCCTTTACGAACAAGTTCGAAGTGTTGATCTTTCCGAATCTGGATTCAGACGTCAATAGGTGTTTTCGTACGATCTTTACATTGCAGCTTACATTTACGTCTTGAATCTGTTTATAACTGCGAACTGTCTTCTGCGCTTTTACGAACGAGTTTCCTTGCAGTTTACATTTACATTTTGATTATATTTATAACTACAAACTGTCTTCTGCAATTTTACGAACGAGTTTCAACATTTAGACGTAAAATTGCATTTAGACGTAAATCGGCTTTCCTCGCACAATCATCAGATTTCAGTTTACGTTTACGTCTTGATTTCAACTGCATACTGCCTTCTGCGAGTATACAAACGAGTTTCAAAGTTCAGACGTAAATCTGCGTTTAGACGTAAATCTGCGTTTAGACGTAAATCTGCGTTTAGACATAAATCTGCTTTCTGCAGATTATTTTTGAGCTGTACAATAGCAGCACATTGTCTTTATACTTCTGCTTAAACTGCTCTTAGATGCAAACTGTGTTTAGATGCAATCTGCGCTTAGACGCAAACTGCGCTTAGACGCAATCTGCGCTTGGACGCAAACTGCGCTTAGACGCAATCTGAGTTTAGACGCAATCTGCATTTAGACGCAAACTGCGTTTAGACGCTAACTATGTTTAAACGTAAACTGCACTTAATCATAAGTAATCTTAGAATCGGCTTTTGCATCAAAATAGTTTTTATCGAACGAACGCAGCTTTCGTTTTTAATCGCTGAAAGATTTCCGCTGCACTAATTCACCCACCCCCCTCTTAGTGCTCTCGATCCTAACAATTGGTATCAGAGCAAGGTTAACTCTCTAACGGACTAAAATCCAAAGAGAAATGACATACGCCGGAAACCAAGTGGGACGGACTACACCTACTGGAAGACCCGAATGAGGATCTTTCTTATTTCTATGGATTTTGAACTGTGGAATCTTGTCGAAAACGGATTTTTGAAGTCTTCTCTTCCAATGATCGATTGGAATGATTTGGAGAAGAAGGCTTTCGCTCTTAATGCAAAGGCTATGAATGCCTTATTTTGTGCACTTGATAAAAACGAGTTTAACCGTGTTTCAACTTGTGAAACTGCATTTGATATTTGGCACACACTCGAAGTGACCCATGAGAGCACAAGTAGAGTAAAAGAGTCAAAAATCAATTTGCTGTTACATTCTTTCGAACTTTTTCGGATGAAACCGAGTGAAACCATTGGCGACATGTTTACCCGTTTCACGGATGTCGTCAACGGTCTAAAAGGACTCGGAAAGAGCTTTTCGGATTTTGAGCTTGTTAATAAGATACTAAGATCCCTTCCTAAGAGTTGGGATCCTAAAGTCACTGCTATTCAAGAGGCAAAAGATTTGCGAAATTTCCCTCTTGAAGAACTAATCGGGTCATTAATGACCTACGAAATGACTTGTAAAGCTCATGAAGAGCAAGAAGACATCCTTCCAAAGAACAGGAAGGATATGGCACTCAAAACTTCTGAATGCCACTTGAGAGAAAACTCAAGTGATGAGGACTGTGATGATGACTTGGCACTTCTAACAAGAAAGTTTAAAAAGTTCGTTAAAAGAAACAAGTTTAAGAATGATGCAAAAAATAAACTTGAACCCAAGAAGGACCAAGTAATCTGCTATGAATGCAAAAAGCCGGGACACTACAAGAGTGATTGTCCCCAAGTCAAAAGGAGAACGTCAAAGAAAAAGGCGCTTCAAGCAACATGGGATGACTCAAGCGCATCCAAAGAAGAGGAGTCCAACACCGAGCAAGTTGCTCATTACGCCTTAATGGCAATCGAAGATGAGGTAACAAATTCAATAGATGCAGATTTATCATTCGATGAATTATCAAATGCTTTCCATGAATTGTTTGATGAGTGTAAGACTATCAGTAGTAAATACAAATTGCTAAAAAAGGAGCATGATAGTCTTATTTGTAATTTCGATAAGTTAAATGCTGAACATCTTGATAGTTTAAGCCCATGCATAAAATGCCATGATCTAGAAACTCTCCAAAAAGAAAACTTGCTACTTATGGACACCTTGAAGAAATTCGAGGTTGGTAGCAAGTCATTGAACATGATCCTTACAAACAAGGGTCACGTTCCCAAAAGAAGTGGAATTGGATTCGTGAGAAGTGTTAGGATCAAGAGCACTAAGAGGGGGGGGGGGTGAATTAGTGCAGCGGAAATCTTACAGCGATTTTAAAAACGAAAGCTGCGTTCGTCCGATAAAAAACGATTTCGATATAAAAGCAGAATCACAGTGCAGTTTGCGTCTAAGCGCAGTTTTGCGTCTAAGCGCAGTTTGCGTCTAAACACAGTTTGCGTCTAAGCGTAGTTTGCGTCTAAGCACAGTTTGCGTCTAAGCGCAGTTTGCGTCTAAACTCAGTTTTACATCCAAACGCAGTTTTACGTCTAAACGCAATTTTACGTCTAGAGGCAGTTTTACGTCTAAACGCAGTTTTGCGTCTAAACGCAGTTTTACGTCTAAACGCAGTTTTACGTCTAAACGCAGTTTTACGTCTAAACGTAGTTTTGCGTCTAAACGCAGTTTTACGTCTAAACGTAATTTTACGTCTAAATGTAGTTTTACGTCTAAAAGCTGTTTTGAACCTTGAAAAGCGTTTTACAAAGAAAGCAATTTGCAGTTATAAATGGAATCCGAATGTAAGCGTAAACTGCAGTGTGAAGATCGTACGAAAACACGATTTACGTTTGAATGCAGATTCTGAAAGATCAGAGCTTAGAAACTCGTTCGTAAAGGCGCAGAGGGCAGTAGCAATGTAGGAGGTTTGCAGTAATGATAAAGTGCTCAAGGTAAAAGCAAACCAGAGATTTAGAGTGGTTCGGTCAGTCTTGACCTACTCCACTTTTGGCTTCCTCCTCCGACGAGGTCACCGACATCAACTAGCTGCCTTCCTTCAATGGGCGAAGGCTAACTGCCCTTTACAGTTTCTCTCCTTTTGACAGGCTCAGGAGACAACCTTTACAGATCCTTTCTCTCCTCTCTTTACAACTCAAGACTTGAAGAACAGAAGGAGGAGAACTTTAGGACTTTACACAAATTTGAGCTCTTAGAATCACTGAAAAGATCAAGAATTCGGTGTGGATCTGTATCCTTTCAGTGTTGAATGGGTGGAGTATTTATAGGCCCCAACCCAATTCAAATTTGGAGCTCAAAACGATCAAATCCCGGAATTCCGGGATCAGGCGGTTGCACCTCTTGACTGGAGAGGTGGCACCGCCTGGCATAGCTCGAAGACTGAGCTCAGGCGATTGCACCTCTCTGCTAGAGCTCGAAGACTGAGCTCGGTGGTTGCACCGCCTGGCAGAGCTTGAAGACTGAGCTCGGTGGTTGCATCACCTGGCAGAGCTCGAAACTGAGCTCAGGTTGATGCACCTCTCTGCCAGAGCTCGAAACTTGAGCTCTGGCGGTGCTACCTCTTGACAGAGGAGGTTGCACTGCCCAGTCTCGCTTGGAGACTGAGCCCTGGGCGGTTGCACCTCTTGGCTGGGGCGGTTGCACTGCCCAGTCTCTCTGGGAGACATAGCCTGGGCGGTTGCACCTCTTGGCTGGGGCGGTTGCACCGCCCACAGCAACTTGGGTCCGAATGGGTTGAACCATTCGACCCAATCTGAGTTCTTCAGGGGCCCAATTGCCCCAGGATTAAGCTAATGGGATCACCTCCCATTTCTAACTTAATCAACGAGCTAACTATGATTAAATCTAAGACAATTTCTGCAGCTTTGCTTCGGTACGTCAATCGCTTCTTCCGGCGAGTTTCGGGCGAACTTCCGTCGATCATCCGATGAACCCTCGGTGATGCTTCTGCGGACTTTCGGCAAACTCCTGGATTTTGCGACGATCCACTTGGCGAGTTCCAATGAGCTTCGCTTGGCAAGCTTCCGGACTTCTCGGATCTGTTCTCGCAGAACCTCCGACGACCATCCGAACTTCCGTCGAACTTTCGAACTCCCAACGTGATCATGATCTTGACTCCGGCGCAACTCCTGCTGCTTGTCTAACTTTCATCGTAGTTAATCCTGCACAACAAAACAAAACTTCGATCGAGACAATTAATCCTAAGCAATTAACCAAGTTGTCCGACATGTCATTGGTCCCTCGACGCTTCGTCCGATTCTTCGGCGCATCGTCCTCTCCTGCAGCCTATTTCCCAATCGGCCAGTTGACCCCGCAACTCCGATATCCTTGGCACAATACCCGCTCTTCTTGGCCCGATGCCCGAGTCCACGGCCCGAAGCCTTCTGTCGATACGTTGACCGATCCACCGGCCCAACGTCCAATCTTCTGACATGTTCCTTCGGCACAACATGATTTTCCTGCTTTAATTGTCTCATCCTGATCGAAGCATCCTACGTCACTCAAAACGCAGATTAAATCATAAACATATATCAAGTAGTTTCATCATCAAAATACGAGATTCAACAATCTCCCCCTTTTTGATGATGACAACCACTTGATGACGGAGTTAAACTTAACTCCCGGAGTTTAAACAAACTCCCCCTATCAATATGCCATATTGATAGAACCTTGAATTCAAACTGAATTCAAGTCATTGCAATATTCATCATGAATACTTGCAACACGTCAACATGAACATATGCATAAACTTATACATCACATGTCATGTCATCAACATACTTTCATCAACATACTTCTCCCCCTTTGTCATCAACAAAAAGGAGAAGTATCACAATCAATCGTTTGTGTGTGATATTGGTTCAACTCATTGCATGAAAATCATAATATCAAGTTTTATCATCATGCAATCTTGGAGCTAGAAGATTTAGCAAGTGTTACATCATGCTTAGAACATTCATGCTATCAAGTTTTAGATATGCAAGTTTTATAGCATATAAGATAGCACTTTTGGTAATGTTCAAGATAGCAAGTTCTACATCATGCAAGCTAGCAATTTAGAGATGTTCAAGAAGGCAACTCTTGCTTCTTGAAAATTTTGCTCACTTTGCTAGATGCGCAAGTTAGCATTTTTGTCTCTTGAGATAGGCAAGATAACACATTTGCTTCTTTTGAGATAGCAACTTTTTGCTTCTCTTTAGACCAACAAGCTAGCAATTTTTACGATATACAAGTTTCACAATATATAAGCTAGCAAAAGTTTCGAAAGCAAATGCAAGATAGCTTTCTTGTGTAAGCTCATGATTCTTGCTTCCTATTGCAATGTGCAAATTGCAAGTTTTGCTTCTTGAGATATTCAAGATAGTGATGTTCAAGAAGACAATTTTTCTTCTTTGAAATAAGCAAGTTAGCAATCTTTGCTACTTAAAATAGGCAAGCTAGCAATCAAGTTTTTGCATCTTCTTGACTTGTACAAGCTAGCTATCTCCCCCTTTGTCATTGTAAAAAAGAAAGAGAGAATACAGTTTTGTAGTTCTCTTTTCCTTTTACAACGATTTCAAAATCATGACAAATGATGAATAATCAAGTTATGAATGTCAAGACAATTTTTCATCATGAATATTTTATCATTGCATGCATCATTATTGAAGTATTACATGCATGATATCATATCACCATTCATAATTACATTAATGTTTCAATATAACAATTTCTTCTCAAAATGTGTATCTTGGCACTCATAGCATTTTAAATAATGATTTACATTATATGCAATACATCACATCATAATTAGAAAGCACAAGTATTGCATGCATAATTGCACATCATAAATGTTTCATATCATGATGATATCAATTTTGTCAAATTATATCCTACCATGCATGATCAAAACTTCTCCCCATTTTATCATTGAAAACAAGAAGAAAGTAGGGGGAAGAGCATAAAAGTGTTAAATATTTCAATCATTTCAAAGCATTTACATCATAGATCAAGTCATGATTCGTGATTCATCATAAAGCAAGTTAGTTTTCAATCATCACATAAGGCTTTTAAGGAATTTTTGAAACATAGAAGAATGATTAATTTAAGCATACAATGTTTCAATCCATGAATACCACAAGATATTATTTGTGACTTCAATTTTGCAAGATCAAGATTATGATTTAGATAAAACTTATTCAAATCAAATCAAATCATTAACTTGAAATTCATAATCAAGTCATTAAAATTAATTTCGAGATTCACAAAATATCATGAAATCATTAATCTCGATTAGATGGGAAAAGCAATTTTTTTTTTTTTTTTTAAGAGATTCTTTTTCATCTAAGCATGCCTTAGTCTTTATATGCCAAATTAAGATAAGCATGAAAGTTCAAGACATAAGGCAAATAAATCTTGTATTTTGAAATATATGATATCAAGGCTCATGATTCATTCGAAAAGATATAGTACAAAGAGCAACTTGAAACATTCTTATCAAGATCACATTTTAAAATATTCCAAGTTTCAAGATATCAATATGACACTTCATTGAATTGCATTTCATTTGAAGAAACCCTTTTTGATAAATGTAGGGAGCATAATGAACGATCTTGATTTATAAAGAGCTTCATGTTATAATTATCAAGATCATGATTATGATTATTCTCTTTAGCAAAGAATCACAAAAGCACTTTATTTTTGCATAAGAAATCTCATTGTATTATGATTTATAAATTCTTTTTCTGCACATGAATCATAGGAGATATGAATGTGAAACAAATCTTTGCAAGCAAACACACTATCATTCATATTTCAAGATGGAATTTATAAGCAGGAATCATTTCATCAAATCTATTTTAGAAAAATATTTTTTATAAGTGTATGAGAAAATCTGATTGTTAGGATATCAATTGTTAAGTGAATCCGAGAATGAAATTAACATTTTCATATATTCAGACATGATTTTTGCTATAGATCTTGAAATTAAATCAAGAAGATTAAACAAGCTCATGATCATGGATAACTTAAAATCTCATGCATAAAATTGTTAATAACCATTTAATATTACATCTTTATGCATTACTTTAAATCAAACGTGATTTCATTCAACAATGTTAATCAAACATGATAAACATTATTACTTCTTAACCATGATCAAAATCATTTTATTTGTTTATCATGCAATATTATCATTTTCGAAATTATCAGCATGATCATAATTTTTTGTATTTTTATTTTTAAACATGTAATTTTCAAGAAAATTAATTCTAAAAGAAAATATATCATGAAAGCATCAAGTAATTTTAAAATAAACCAAAGGCATTTTAATTACCTCAGTGTCGTAGGCTAGTAAGGCGTAGTTTGCCGCCTTGCTTTTGTTGACTTTCTCGTCTTCAGATGAGCTCGATTCATCCCAATTTTTGTTCTTCTTCTTGCGTTTAAAGCAAGTAGTTCCATTCATTTTGCTTTTTAATTTTCGTTTCATTTGTAGTTTAAGTTCACCATCACTTGAGCTTACGCTCGAGTGGTCTTCAAATGTTCTATGTCCCAAATCCTTCATGTTCTTTGGAAGGTTGGTTTGTTCATCATTGTCCTCATCACTTGAGTCATCGCTCAAGTGGCATTCATTTGTCCAGAGTTCCAAATCCTTCCTGTTCTTTGGAAGGTGATTGTGTTCAACATGTTCATCATGTGCATTGTGCACCATTTCATATGTCATCAATGAACCAATTAGTTCTTCAAGTGGTAAGTTGTTTAGATTTTTAGCTTCTTGTATTGCAGTTACTTTTGAATCCCACTTTTTAGAAAGAGAACGCAAAATCTTGTTTACGAGTTCAAAATCCGAAAAACATTTTCCAAGAGCTCTTAAACTATTGACGACATCCGTGAAACGGGTGTACATGTCGCCTATAGTCTCGCTTGGTTGCATTTGAAAAAACTCAAAATCATGCAATAAAAAGTTAACTTTCGAGTGTTTGACTCTACTAGTTCCCTCGTGCGTGATTTCAAGAATTCGCCAAATGTCAAAAGCCGTTTCACACGTAGAAATCCGATTGAACTCATTTTTGTCCAATGCGCAAAATAAGGCATTCATAGCCTTTGCGTTTAAAGAAAAATTCTTCTTCTCCAAATCCGACCATTCGTTCATCGGTTTGGAGGGAAGTTGAAAACCGTTTTCAATGATACTCCATAAGTCTAAATTCGTAGAAATCAAGAAAACTCTCATTCGAGTTTTCCAATAAGTGTAGTCCAATCCGTTAAACAACGGTGGACGAAAGATCGAAAAGCCCTCTTGAAGAGCCATTTCTCTCAGGTGTAAATCCGAAATGAGAAATACCCCGCTCTGATACCAATTGTTAGGATCGAGAGTACTAAGAGGGGGGGGGTGAATTAGTGCAGCGGAAATCTTACAGCGATTTTAAAAACGAAAGCTGCGTTCGTCCGATAAAAAACGATTTCGATATAAAAGCAGAATCACAGTGCAGTTTGCGTCTAAGCGCAGTTTTGCGTCTAAGCGCAGTTTGCGTCTAAACACAGTTTGCGTCTAAGCGCAGTTTGCGTCTAAGCACAGTTTGCGTCTAAGCGCAGTTTGCGTCTAAGCGCTGTTTGCGTCTAAACTCAGTTTTACGTCCAAACGCAGTTTTACGTCTAAACGTAGTTTTACGTCTAAACGCAGTTTTACGTCTAAACGCAGTTTTGCATCTAAACGCAGTTTTACGTCTCAACGCAGTTTTACGTCTAAACGCAGTTTTACGTCTAAACGCAGTTTTGCGTCTAAACGTAGTTTTACGTCTAAACGTAATTTTACGTCTAAATGTAGTTTTGCGTCTAAAAGCAGTTTTGAACCTTGAAAAGCGTTTTACGTAGAAAGCAATTTGCAGTTATAAATGGAATCCGAATGTAAGCGTAAACTGCAGTGTGAAGATCGTACGAAAACACGATTTACGTTTGAATGCAGATTCTGAAAGATCAGAGCTTAGAAACTCGTTCGTAAAGGCGCAGAGGGCAGTAGCAATGTAGGAGGTTTGCAGTAATGATAAAGTGCTCAAGGTAAAAGCAAACCAGAGATTTAGAGTGGTTCGGTCAGTCTTGACCTACTCCACTTTTGGCTTCCTCCTCCGACGAGGTCACCGACGTCAACTAGCTGCCTTCCTTCAATGGGCGAAGGCTAACTACCCTTTACAGTTTCTCTCCTTTTGACAGGCTCAGGAGACAACCTTTACAGATCCTTTCTCTCCTCTCTTTACAACTCAAGACTTGAAGAACAGAAGGAGGAGAACTTTAGGACTTTACACAAATTTGAGCTCTTAGAATCACTAAAAAGATCAAGAATTCGGTGTGGATCTGTATCCTTTCAGTGTTGAATGGGTGGGGTATTTATAGGCCCCAACCCAATTCAAATTTGGAGCTCAAAACGATCAAATCCCGGAATTCCGGGATCAGGCGGTTGCACCTCTTGACTTGAGAGGTGGCACCGCCTGGCAGAGCTCGAAGACTGAGCTCAGGCGATTGCACCTCTCTGCCAGAGCTCGAAGACTGAGCTCGGTGGTTGCACCGCCTGGCAGAGCTCGAAGACTGAGCTCGGTGGTTGCATCACCTGGCAGAGCTCGAAACTGAGCTCAGGCTGATGCACCTCTTTGCCAGAGCTCGAAACTTGAGCTCTGGCGGTGCTACCTCTTGACAGAGGAGGTTGCACCGCCCAGTCTCGCTTGGAGACTGAGCCCTGGGCGGTTGCACCTCTTGGCTGGGGCGGTTGCACCGCCCAGTCTCGCTGGGAGACATAGCCTGGGCGGTTGCACCTCTTGGCTGGGGCGGTTGCACTGCCCACAGCAACTTGGGTCCGAATGGGTTGAACCATTCGACCCAATCTGAGTTCTTCAGGGGCCCAATTGCCCCAGGATTAAGCTAATGGGATCACCTCCCATTTCTAACTTAATCAACGAGCTAACTACAATTAAATCTAAGACAATTTCTGCAGCTTTGCTTCGGTACGTCAATCGCTTCTTCCGGCGAGTTTCGGGCGAACTTCCGTCGATCATCCGATGAACCCTCGGTGATGCTTCTGCGGACTTCCGGCAAACTCCTGGATTTTGCGACGATCCACTTGGCGAGTTCCGACGAGCTTCGCTTGGCAAGCTTCCGGACTTCTCGGATCTGTTCTCGCAGAACCTCCGACGACCGTCCGAACTTCCGTCGAACTCTCGAACTCCCAACGTGATCATGATCTTGACTCCGGCGCAACTCCTGCTGCTTGTCTAACTTTCATCGTAGTTAATCCTGCACAACAAAACAAAACTTCGATCGAGACAATTAATCCTAAGCAATTAACCAAGTTGTTCGACATGTCATTGGTCCCTCGACGCTTCGTCCGATTCTTCGGCGCATCGTCCTCTCCTGCAGCCTATTGCCCAATCGGCCAGTTGACCCCGCAACTCCAATATCCTTGGCACAATACCCGCTCTTCTTGGCCCGATGCCCGAGTCCACGGCCCGAAGCCTTCTGTCGATACGTTGACCGATCCACCGGCCCGACGTCCAATCTTCTGACATGTTCCTTCGGCACAACATGATTTTCCTGCTTTAATTGTCTCATCCTGATCGAAGCATCCTGCGTCACTCAAAACACAGATTAAATCATAAACATATATCAAGTAGTTTCATCATCAAAATATGAGATTCAACAAGAAGTCCTCACCAAAATCCAACCACCTTCATAAAAGGCTCCATCCTACATATTCGACATCAAGACAAATGTAACTTATGTTGTAAATTTGGACACAAGACACATCATTATCCATTCAAGAAAATAAGTCCAAACAAATTGATTTGGGTTCCTAAAGGAACCATGATAAACTTCATGCAACATGATAAACAATGCAGATCTATTTGTGAGGCACCCAAAAGCAAATGGGTTCATAAAAATCATCCCTTCCTATAAAAACATTAAAATTTTAGGCCGGAGCAAGAAATAATATTCTGCTCCTTGACTCTCGATAGTCATAAACCAAGAGTCAAAAAGGAACTTGCAACGCTTAAGTAACAAGTGGAAGTTATGAAATCACAAATACGATTTGGATACAACCTTATTAGAAACATATGATATCCAAATTCACATATCCCCTTGATCTTCGAACCCGTCAACACTATCATCTACGAATTAACTCTTGAAGAAACTAAATATGTCATGATCTTAAAAGGGATACCAAACAAACTATCAACATACGTATGACATATACACGTTAAAAGATCTATCTTAATAAACATTAATTGCTCTGAAATAAAAAAACTCTCCTCAAGGCAAAGGCTCCCTGATCAAATCACATTAGGTGCTCACTGGCTGCAGGCGGTGGCACCTCTCCAGCTGGCGGTGGCACCTCCAGCTACCACGGGTTGCCAGAGGTTGCACCGCTCCAGCCAGAGGTGGAACCACCCGCAACTCTGCCTTTTTAAACCCACGCTAGGGCCGGCGGTGGAACCGACCCCAACTCACTCCCATTTCCTCTTCTACTCTTCCAAGTCTCCTCCATTCTTATTTCACTCCTCTAAGCCTTCCAAATACCTCCCATTTCGGAGCAAAACATCAAGAATCCTTCCTTCTCTTGAAGAGTTCACAAAGGTACTCTCTAAGAAGCCCTTAAATTCTGTTTTGTTCTTCATTTACTCTTGCTCATCATCATCCCTCTAAACAGCAGTAGTTATGGGATCTAGAAGATCCTCAAGGGACAAGGGAAAGAGGAGATTAGTAGAAGAGTTTGATTTCACTCTTTTCGATTCAAAAAACCATGCTGAAAAATTTCCCTCTTTCGAACTTAGATCTATCAATAAGGGAAAATACGTAGATCTAAATGAACTAAGAGACTTAGAGACTATCTAATGGTTTGCAAACCTAGATCTACTTCCAATCTTGCAGATTAACGAACCCATCTATCCTAGGCTAGTTAGATTATTTTACAATAACATACAAATAGATGATGAAGAAAGGATGTCCACCTATCTTTTAGGACAACACATCTCAATCACTGATAGGTTCATTTGTGATATGATAGGCATTCCCATAAAAAACATAGGACTTTACTTTAGAGGATCATGGGATGATGAAAGTATTGGAACATCCTATGTTGAAGCCTTAGAAACAATCTTTGCCAATCCTAACATAACATTGGTTCCTAAAAGTTGTGAACATCTATTGCCTTTAAACACTAAGATACTTCATCATATCATGACTAGTATAATTCTTCCTAAACAATACCATCATGATGAAATAAGTCAATTAGAATTAGGAACTATGTACTTAATCATGAAGGGACATGACATCTGTCTTGGTTATCTTATCCAACAAAACATGTTAGAATTATCTAAGAAAGATATGATGCTCCCATATGGTGGTATAATCACAAGAATAATGAAAGCTTACGACATTCTAATACCACCAGAAGAAGAAGTAATGAAAGTAGATCGATTCAGCATAATAAACAAAAATCTACTTCACCGACTAAGATGTTACTATAGAAACGGTAACTGGGTTAGAATCCCTAGAAGGACTGATCACCCTCAACCCGAACCAGAACCGGAAACACCAGTATTTAGGGGTACCCAATCTCCTCCGACCCTTTCCTTTGAGGAAACACATCCAGTTGAGCAAACTCATACATCCATCGAAGAAATTGGGATTCGAATGGATCGATTCGAACAGAGACAAGAACGGATTGAACAACGACAAGATCAAATCCTATCCGAGCTGCAACAAATTCATAGTCAATTTGATTCCTTGTTTAGGCATTTTAATTTTTCGCCTCATCAATGAATTTGTTGAACACCTGTTGTTGTTGTAAACTTCTTATGGTACTTCTGATGTGTTGGCTGTAAACATCTATCGTGGTAAACATATATCTTGCGCCTTGTGGTAAAAGTTATCTCAGATTTTTATGGTATCATTACTGTTTGGTATGTGATGTGTCCAAATTAAGAATGTTGTGCTTTGAAACTAAAAGTTTTGAAAACCTTGTGCCTTGATTTCTTTAAAAGAGAATTAGGAATGTTGATGTGTCCGAATAGATGAATTTGTTAAAATTATTTTTCGGAATATATTGAATGATCAAATCACTTGATTGCCATGTGAAAATCTGCAACAAAATCTTGTCCGAATACATCTTATTTATTCGAATGCTATAAAACAAATTTTCTCGTACACTTTCATGAAAAATAAGTTTCTGAAATAGATTTGATGAAGTGATTCATGTGTATGTATTCCATCCTGCTAAATCTTTACATAGACAATGGCTTATAACAAAAAGGGGAAGAAGTATTAAAGCAATCTATGTAAAATTCCTCTATAAGCTTGCTATTATTATTTTCCTGGTATCATAATTACTATGCTTTTTGTTGATGACAAAGGGGGAGAAACATATGAATTGATAAAAACTGCCATGATCATGTCATACTTGCAAAATACTTGAGTGATGCTATAAACAATGTTATGATTATGCCATCCTTGCATCACCAAGAGATATATGAACGTGTGCTATAGTTTGCATTATGCCCTGAGTTGATATCTTATCATGTGAAGAAAATGCAAAACTTGCTAGAATATTTCAAATATGTGCATCATGAAATAGCGCTTCACAGCTTTATATGATAATGTTCAAACTACATGATGAATAGTTACAAACACAATCATACAAACTTGATGATGTATGTCAAGCCTTGACATCATCTTTGAAGAGATACATCATGATGAGTATCATGATGGGAGTATTGATATGTTTAACTGATCTATCTTATCAATACGTCACTTCAATTATTAGGTCTTGAATTCAAGGTTGACTTATCTCAACTATGGCATATAGACAGGGGGAGTTAAGGATATCTCCATTATCAATTGATTGTCATCATCAAAAAGGGGGAGATTGTTGAATCTCGGATTTTGATGATGAAGTCAATAGTCATTTGTTGTCTAAATCTATGTGTTGAGATAAGTGTGCAGGATAAACTACGATGAAAGTTAGACAAGCAGCAGGAGTTGCGCCGGAGTCAAGTTCATGATCACATTGGGAGTTCGAGAGCTCGACGGAAGTTCGGACGGTCGTCGGAGGTTCTGCGAGAACAGATCCGAGAAGTCCAGAAGCTTGCTAAGCGAAGCTCGTCAGAACTCGCCAAGTGGATCGTCACAAAGTCCAGGAGTTTGCCGGAAGTCCGTAGAAGAATCACCGAGGGTTCATCGGATGATCGACGGAAGTTCGCCGGAAACTCGTCGGAAGAAGCGATTGATGCATCGGAGCAAAGCTGTAGAAATTGTCTTAGATTTAATCATAGTTAGCACGTTGATTAAGTTGGAAAATGGGAGGTGATCCCATTAGCTTAATCTTGGGGCAATTGGGCCCCTGAAAAGATTGAAATTGGGCCGAATGGAGCTACCCATTCGGACCCTGATTGCACCAGGAGGTGCAATCGCCTAGGCCAAGAGGTGGCACCGCCTGGGCTAAGCCTCCCAGCGAGACTGGGCGGTGTAACCTCCCCAACCAGGAGGTGGCACCGCCTGAGCTCAGTCTTTGAGCTAGACTGCGCGGTGCAACCTCCCTGACAGAGAGGTGGCACCGCCTGAGCTCAGTCTTCGAGCTAGACTAGGCGGTGCAACCTCCCTGATAGAGAGGTGGCACCGCCTGAGCTCAGTCTTCGAGCTAGACTGGGCTATACAACCTCCCTGACATAGAGGTGACACCGCCTGGGCTCAGTCTTCGAGCAAGACTGGGCGGTGCAACCTCCCTGACAGAGAGGTAGCACCGCTTGAGCTCGGTCTTCGAGCTCTGCCAGGCGATGCAACCTCTCCAGTCAAGAGGTGCAACCGCCTGATCCCGAAATTCCGGGATTTGATCGTTTTGAGCTCAAAATTTGAATTGGGTTGGGGGCCTATAAATACCCCACCCATTCAGCACTGAAGGGACACTGATCCACACCGAATTCTTGATCTTTTCAGTGATTCTAAGAGCTCAAATTTGTGTAAAGTCCAAAAGTTCTCCTCTTTTCTGTTCTTCAAGTCTTGAGTTGTAAAGAGAGGAGAGAAAGGATCTGTAAGGGTTGTCTCCTGAGCCCGTCAAAAGGAGAGAAACTGTAAAAGGGCAGTTGGCCTTCGCCCATTGAAGGAAGGCTGCTAGTTGACGTCGGTGACCTCGTCGGAGGAGGAAGCCAAAAGTGGAGTAGGTCAAGACTGACCGAACCACTCTAAATCACTAGTTTGCTTTTATTTTGAGTACCTTATCATTACTGCAAACCTCCTACATAACTACTACTCTCTGCGCCTTTACGAACAAGTTCTAAGTGTTGATCTTTCCGAATCTGGATTCAGACGTCAATAGGTGTTTTCGTACGATCTTTACATTGCAGCTTACATTTACGTCTTGAATCTGTTTATAACTGCGAACTGTCTTTTGCGCTTTTACGAATGAGTTTCCTTGTAGTTTACATTTACATTTTGATTCTATTTATAACTGCAAACTGTCTTCTGCAATTTTACGAATGAGTTTCATCATTTAGACGTAAAACTGCATTTAGACGTAAATCGGCTTTCCTCGCACAATCATCAGATTTCAGTTTACGTTTACGTCTTGATTTCAACTGCATACTGCCTTCTGCGAGTATACAAACGAGTTTCAAAGTTTAGACGTAAATCTACGTTTAGACGTAAATCTACGTTTAGACGTAAATCTGCGTTTAGACATAAATCTACTTTCTGCAGATTACTTTTTGAGCTGTACAATAGCAGCACATTGTCTTTATACTTCTGCTTAAACTGCGCTTAGATGCAAACTGTGTTTAGACGCAATCTGCGCTTAGACGCAATCTGCGCTTAGACGCAAACTGCGCTTAGACCCAATTTGCGCTTGGACGCAAAATGCGCTTAGACGCAATCTGAGTTTAGACGCAATCTGCATTTAGACGCAAACTGCGTTTAGACGCTAACTATGTTTAAACGTAAACTGCACTTAATGATAAGTAATATTAGATTCGGCTTTTGCATCAAAATAGTTTTTATCGAACGAACACAACTTTCGTTTTTAATCGCTGAAAGATTTCCGCTGCACTAATTCACCCCCCCCCCCTCTTAGTGCTCTCGATCCTAACAATTGGTATCAGAGCAAGGTTAACTCTCTAACGGACGAAAACCCAAAGAGGCATACGACGGAAACCAAGTGGGACGGACTACACCTACTAGAAGACCCGAATGAGGATCTTTCTTATTTCTATGGATTTTGAACTGTGGAATCTTGTCGAAAACGGATTTTTGAAGTCTTCTCTTCCAATGATCGATTGGAATGATTTGGAGAAGAAGGCTTTCGCTCTTAATGCAAAGGCTATGAATGCCTTATTTTGTGCACTTGATAAAAACGAGTTTAACCGTGTTTCAACTTGTGAAACTGCATTTGATATTTGGCACACACTCGAAGTGACCCATGAGAGCACAAGTAAAGTAAAAGAGTCAAAAATCAATTTGCTGTTACATTCTTTCGAACTTTTTCGGATGAAACCGAGTGAAACCATTGGCGATATGTTTACCCGTTTCACGGATGTCGTCAACGGTCTAAAAGGACTCGGAAAGAGCTTTTCGGATTTTGAGCTTGTTAATAAGATACTAAGATCCCTTCCTAAGAGTTGGGATCCTAAAGTCACTGCTATTCAAGAAGCAAAAGATTTGCGAAATTTCCCTCTTGAAGAACTAATCGGGTCATTAATGACCTACGAAATGACTTGTAAAGCTCATGAAGAGCAAGAAGACATCCTTCCAAAGAACAGGAAGGATATGGCACTCAAAACTTCTGAATGCCACTTGAGAGAAAACTCAAGTGATGAGGACTGTGATGATGACTTGGCACTTCTAACAAGAAAGTTTAAAAAGTTCTTTAAAAGAAACAAGATTAAGAATGATGCAAAAAATAAACTTGAACCCAAGAAGGACCAAGTAATCTGCTATGAATGCAAAAAGCCGGGACACTACAAGAGTGATTGTCCCCAAGTCAAAAGGAGAACGTCAAAGAAAAAGGCGCTTCAAGCAACATGGGATGACTCAAGCGCATCCGAAGAAGAGGAGTCCAACACCGAGCAAGTTGCTCATTACGCCTTAATGGCCATCGAAGATGAGGTAACAAATTCAATAGATGCAGATTTATCATTCGATGAATTATTAAATGCTTTCCATGAATTGTTTGATGAGTGTAAGACTATCAGTAGTAAATACAAATTGCTAAAAAAGGAGCATGATAGTCTTATTTGTAATTTCGATAAGTTAAATGCTGAACATCATGATAGTTTAAGCCCATGCATAAAATGCCATGATCGAGAAACTCTCCAAAAAGAAAACTTGCTACTTAAGGACACCTTGAAGAAATTCGAGGTTGGTAGCAAGTCATTGAACATGATCCTTACAAACAAGGGTCACGTTCCCAAAAGAAGTGGAATTGGATTCGTGAGAAGTCCTCACAAAAATCCAACCACCTTCATAAAAGGCTCCATCCTACATATTCGACATCAAGACAAATGTAACTTCTGTTGTAAATTTGGACACAAGACACATCGTTATCCATTCAAGAAAATAAGTCCAAACAAATTGATTTGGGTTCCTAAAGGAACCATGATAAACTCCATACAACATGATAAACAATGCAGATCTATTTGTGAGGCACCCAAAAGCAAATGGGTTCATAAAAATCATCCCTTCCTATAAAAACATTAAAATTTTAGGCCGGAGCAAGAAATAATATTCTGCTCCTTGACTCTCGATAGTCATAAACCAAGAGTCAAAAAGGAACTCGCAACGCTTAAGTAACAAGTGGAAGTTATGAAATCACAAATACGATTTGGATACAACCTTATTAGAAACATATGATATCCAAATTCACATATCCCCTTGATCTTCGAACCTGTCAACACTATCATCTACGAATTAACTCTTGAAGAAACTAAATATGTCATGATCTTAAAAGGGATACCAAACAAACTATCAACATACGTATGACATATACACGTTAAAAGATCTATCTTAATAAACATTAATTGCTCTGAAATAAAAAAACTCTCCTCAAGGCAAAGGCTCCCTGATCAAATCACATTAGGTGCTCACTGGCTGCAGGCGGTGGCACCTCCAGCTACAACGGGTTGCCAGAGGTTGCACCGTTCCAGCCAAAGGTGCAACCGCCCGCAACTCTGCCTTTTTAAACCCACGCTAGGGCCGGCGGTGGAACCGACCCCAACTCACTCTCATTTCCTCTTCTACTCTTCCAAGTCTCCTCCATTCTCATTTCACTCCTCTAAGCCTTCCAAATACCTCCCATTTCGGAGCAAAACATCAAGAATCCTTCCTTCTCTTGAAGAGTTCACAAAGGTACTCTCTAAGAAGCCCTTAAATTCTGTTTTGTTCTTCATTTACTCTTGCTCATCATCATCCCTCTAAATAGCAGTAGTTATGGGATATAGAAGATCCTCAAGGGACAAGGGAAAGAGGAGATTAGTAGAAGAGTTTGATTTCACTCTTTTCGATTCAAAAAACCATGCTGAAAATTTTCCCTCTTTCGAACTTAGATCTATCAATAAGGGAAAATACGTAGATCTAAATGAACTAAGAGACTTAGAGACTATCCAATGGTTTGCAAACCTAGATCTACTTCTAATCTTGCAGATTAACGAACCCATCTATCCTAGGCTAGTTAGATTATTTTACAATAACATACAAATAGATGATGAAGAAAGGATGTCCACCTATCTTTTAGGACAACACATCTCAATCACTGATAGGTTCATTTGTGATATGATAGGCATTCCCATAAAAAACATAGGACTTTACTTTAGAGGATCATGGGATGATGAAAGTATTGGAACATCCTATGTTGAAGCCTTAGAAACAATCTTTGCCAATCCTAACATAACATTGGTTCCTAAAAGTTGTGAACATCTATTGCCTTTGAACACTAAGATACTTCATCATATCATGACTAGTATAATTCTTCCTAAACAATACCATCATGATGAAATAAGTCAATTAGAATTAGGAACTATGTACTTAATCATGAAGGGACATGACATCTGTCTTGGTTATCTTATCCAACAAAACATGTTAGAATTATCTAAGAAAGATATGATGCTCCCATATGGTGGTATAATCACAAGAATAATGAAAGCTTACGACATTCTAATACCACCAGAAGAAGAAGTAATGAAAGTAGATCGATTCAGCATAATAAATAAAAATCTACTTCACCGACTAAGATGTTACTATAGAAACGGTAACTGGGTTAGAATCCCTAGAAGGACTGATCACCCTCAACCCGAACCAGAACCGGAAACACCAGTATTTAGGGGTACCCAATCTCCTCCGACCCTTCCCTTTGAGGAAACACATCCAGTTGAGCAAACTCATACATCCATCGAAGAAATTGGGATTCGAATGGATCGATTCGAACAGAGACAAGAACGGATTGAACAACGACAAGATCAAATCCTATCCGAGTTGCAACAAATTCATAGTCAATTTGACTCCTTGTTTAGGCATTTTAATTTTTCACCGCATCAATGAATTTGTTGAACACCTGTTGTTGTTGTAAACTTCTTATGGTACTTCTGATGTGTTGGCTGTAAACATCTATCGTGGTAAACATATATCTTGCGCCTTGTGGTAAAAGTTATCTCAGATTTTTATGGTATCATTACTGTTTGGTATGTGATGTGTCCAAATTAAGAATGTTGTGCTTTGAAACTAAAAGTTTTGAAAACCTTGTGCCTTGATTTCATAAAAAGAGAATTAGGAATGTTGATGTGTCAAGAATAGATGAATTTGTTAAAATTATTTTTCGGAATATATTGAATGATCAAATCACTTGATTGCCAAGTGAAAATCTGCAACAAAATCTTGTCCGAATACATCTTATTTATTCGAATGCTATAAAACAAATTTTCTCGTACACTTTCATGAAAAATAAGTTTCTGAAATAGATTTGATGAAGTGATTCATGTGTATGTATTCCATCCTGCTAAATCTTTACATAGACAATGGCTTATAACAAAAAGGGGAAGAAGTATTAAAGCAATCTATGTAAAATTCCTCTATAAGCTTGCTATTATTATTTTCCTGGTATCATAATTACTATGCTTTTTGTTGATGACAAAGGGGGAGAAACATATGAATTGATAAAAACTGCCATGATCATGTCATACTTGCAAAATACTTGAGTGATGCTATAAACAATGTTATGATTATGCCATCCTTGCATCACCAAGAGATATATGAACGTGTGCTATAGTTTGCATTATGCCCTGAGTTGATATCTTATCATGTGAAGAAAATGCAAAACTTGCTAGAATATTTCAAATATGTGCATCATGAAATAGCGCTTCACAGCTTTATATGATAATGTTCAAACTACATGATGAATAGTTACAAACACAATCATACAAACTTGATGATGTATGTCAAGCCTTGACATCATCTTTGAAGAGATACATCATGATGAGTATCATGATGGGAGTATTGATATGTTTAACTGATCTATCTTATCAATACGTCACTTCAATTATTAGGTCTTGAATTCAAGGTTGACTTATCTCAACTATGGCATATAGATAGGGGGAGTTAAGGATATCTCCATTATCAATTGATTGTCATCATCAAAAAGGGGGAGATTGTTGAATCTCGGATTTTGATGATGAAGTCAATAGTCATTTGTTGTCTAAATCTATGTGTTGAGATAAGTGTGCAGGATAAACTACGATGAAAGTTAGACAAGCAGCAGGAGTTGCGCCGGAGTCAAGTTCATGATCACATTGGGAGTTCGAGAGCTCGACGGAAGTTCGGACGGTCGTCGGAGGTTCTGCGAGAACAGATCCGAGAAGTCCAGAAGCTTGCTAAGCGAAGCTCGTCAGAACTCGCCAAGTGGATCGTCACAAAGTCCAGGAGTTTGCCGGAAGTCCGTAGAAGAATCACCGAGGGTTCATCGGATGATCGACGGAAGTTCGCCGGAAACTCGCCGGAAGAAGCGATTGATGCATCGGAGCAAAGCTGTAGAAATTGTCTTAGATTTAATCGTAGTTAGCACGTTGATTAAGTTGGAAAATGGGAGGTGATCCCATTAGCTTAATCTTGGGGCAATTGGGCCCTGAAAAGATTGAAATTGGGCCGAATGGAGCTACCCATTCGGACCCTGATTGCACCAGGAGGTGCAACCGCCTAGGCCAAGAGGTGGCACCGCCTGGGCTAAGCCTCCCAGCGAGACTGGGCGGTGTAACCTCCCCAATCAGGAGGTGGCACCGCCTGAGCTCAGTCTTTGAGCTAGACTGCGCAGTGCAACCTCCCTGACAGAGAGGTGGCACCGCCTGAGCTCAGTCTTCGAGCTAGACTAGGCGGTGCAACCTCCCTGATAGAGAGGTGGCACCGCCTGAGCTCAGTCTTCGAGCTAGACTAGGCTATGCAACCTCCCTGACATAGAGGTGGCACCGCCTGGGCTCAGTCTTCGAGCAAGACTGGGCGGTGCAACCTCCCTGACAGAGAGGTAGCACCGCTTGAGCTCGGTCTTCGAGCTCTGCCAGGCGGTGCAACCTCTCCAGTCAAGAGGTGCAACCGCCTGATCCCGAAATTCCGGGATTTGATTGTTTTGAGCTCAAAATTTGAATTGGGTTGGGGGCCTATAAATACCCCACCCATTCAGCACTGAAGGGACACTGATCCACACCGAATTCTTGATCTTTTCAGTGATTCTAAGAGCTCAAATTTGTGTAAAGTCCAAAAGTTCTCCTCTTTTCTGTTCTTCAAGTCTTGAGTTGTAAAGAGAGGAGAGAAAGGATCTGTAAGGGTTGTCTCCTGAGCCCGTCAAAAGGAGAGAAACTGTAAAAGGGCAGTTGGCCTTCGCCCATTGAAGGAAGGCTGCTAGTTGACGTCGGTGACCTCGTCGGAGGAGGAAGCCAAAAGTGGAGTAGGTCAAGACTGACCGAACCACTCTAAATCACTGGTTTGCTTTTATTTCGAGTACCTTATCATTACTGCAAACCTCCTACATAACTACTACTCTCTGCGCCTTTACGAACAAGTTCTAAGTGTTGATCTTTCCGAATCTGGATTCAGACGTCAATAGGTGTTTTCGTACGATCTTTACATTGCAGCTTACATTTACGTCTTGAATCTGTTTATAACTGCGAACTGTCTTCTGCGCTTTTACGAACGAGTTTCCTTGTAGTTTACATTTACATTTTGATTCTATTTATAACTGCAAACTGTCTTCTGCAATTTTACGAATGAGTTTCATCATTTAGACGTAAAACTGCATTTAGACGTAAATCGGCTTTCCTCACACAATCATCAGATTTCAGTTTACGTTTACGTCTTGATTTCAACTGCATACTGCCTTCTGCGAGTATACAAACGAGTTTCAAAGTTTAGACGTAAATCTACGTTTAGACGTAAATCTGCGTTTAGACGTAAATCTGCGTTTAGACATAAATCTACTTTCTGCATATTACTTTTTGAGCTGTACAATAGCAGCACATTGTCTTTATACTTCTGCTTAAACTGTGCTTAGATGCAAACTGTGTTTAGACGCAATCTGCGCTTAGACGCAAACTGCGCTTAGACGCAATTTGCGCTTGGACGCAAAATGCGCTTAGACGCAATCTGAGTTTAGACGCAATCTGCATTTAGACGCAAACTGCGTTTAGACGCTAACTATGTTTAAACGTAAACTGCACTTAATGATAAGTAATATTAGATTCGGCTTTTGCATCAAAATAGTTTTTATCGAACGAACACAACTTTCGTTTTTAATCGCTGAAAGATTTCCGCTGCACTAATTCACCCCCCCCCCCTCTTAGTGCTCTCGATCCTAACAATTGGTATCAGAGCAAGGTTAACTCTCTAACGGACGAAAACCCAAAGAGGCATATGCCGGAAACCAAGTGGGACGGACTACACCTACTAGAAGACCCGAATGAGGATCTTTCTTATTTCTATGGATTTTGAACTGTGGAATCTTGTCGAAAACGGATTTTTGAAGTCTTCTCTTCCAATGATCGATTGGAATGATTTGGAGAAGAAGGCTTTCGCTCTTAATGCAAAGGCTATGAATGCCTTATTTTGTGCACTTGATAAAAACGAGTTTAACCGTGTTTCAACTTGTGAAACTGCATTTGATATTTGGCACACACTCGAAGTGACCCATGAGAGCACAAGTAGAGTAAAAGAGTCAAAAATCAATTTGCTGTTACATTCTTTCGAACTTTTTCGGATGAAACCGAGTGAAACCATTGGCGACATGTTTACCCGTTTCACGGATGTCGTCAACGGTCTAAAAGGACTCGGAAAGAGCTTTTCGGATTTTGAGCTTGTTAATAAGATACTAAGATCCCTTCCTAAGAGTTGGGATCCTAAAGTCACTGCTATTCAAGAGGCAAAAGATTTGCGAAATTTCCCTCTTGAAGAACTAATCGGGTCATTAATGACCTACGAAATGACTTGTAAAGCTCATGAAGAGCAAGAAGACATCCTTCCAAAGAACAGGAAGGATATGGCACTCAAAACTTCTGAATGCCACTTGAGAGAAAACTCAAGTGATGAGGACTGTGATGATGACTTGGCACTTCTAACAAGAAAGTTTAAAAAGTTCTTTAAAAGAAACAAGATTAAGAATGATGCAAAAAATAAACTTGAACCCAAGAATGACCAAGTAATCTGCTATGAATGCAAAAAGCCGGGACACTACAAGAGTGATTGTCCCCAAGTCAAAAGGAGAACGTCAAAGAAAAAGGCGCTTCAAGCAACATGGGATGACTCAAGCGCATCCGAAGAAGAGGAGTCCAACACCGAGCAAGTTGCTCATTACACCTTAATGGCCAACGAAGATGAGGTAACAAATTCAATAGATGCAGATTTATCATTCGATGAATTATTAAATGCTTTCCATGAATTGTTTGATGAGTGTAAGACTATCAGTAGTAAATACAAATTGCTAAAAAAGGAGCATGATAGTCTTATTTGTAATTTCGATAAGTTAAATGCTGAACATCATGATAGTTTAAGCCCATGCATAAAATGCCATGATCGAGAAACTCTCCAAAAAGAAAACTTGCTACTTAAGGACACCTTGAAGAAATTCGAGGTTGGTAGCAAGTCATTGAACATGATCCTTACAAACAAGGGTCACGTTCCCAAAAGAAGTGGAATTGGATTCGTGAGAAGTCCTCACAAAAATCCAACCACCTTCATAAAAGGCTCCATCCTACATATTCGACATCAAGACAAATGTAACTTCTGTTGTAAATTTGGACACAAGACACATCGTTATCCATTCAAGAAAATAAGTCCAAACAAATTGATTTGGGTTCCTAAAGGAACCATGATAAACTCCATGCAACATGATAAACAATGCAGATCTATTTATGAGGCACCCAAAAGCAAATGGGTTCATAAAAATCATCCCTTCCTATAAAAACATTAAAATTTTAGGCCGGAGCAAGAAATAATATTCTGCTCCTTGACTCTCGATAGTCATAAACCAAGAGTCAAAAAGGAACTCGCAACGCTTAAGTAACAAGTGGAAGTTATGAAATCACAAATACGATTTGGATACAACCTTATTAGAAACATATGATATCCAAATTCACATATCCCCTTGATCTTCGAACCTGTCAACACTATCATCTACGAATTAACTCTTGAAGAAACTAAATATGTCATGATCTTAAAAGGGATACCAAACAAACTATCAACATACGTATGACATATACACGTTAAAAGATCTATCTTAATAAACATTAATTGCTCTGAAATAAAAAAACTCTCCTCAAGGCAAAGGCTCCCTGATCAAATCACATTAGGTGCTCACTGGCTGCAGGCGGTGGCACCTCCAGCTACAACGGGTTGCCAGAGGTTGCACCGTTCCAGCCAGAGGTGCAACCGCCCGCAACTCTGCCTTTTTAAACCCACGCTAGGGCCGGCGGTGGAACCGACCCCAACTCACTCTCATTTCCTCTTCTACTCTTCCAAGTCTCCTCCATTCTCATTTCACTCCTCTAAGCCTTCCAAATACCTCCCATTTCGGAGCAAAACATCAAGAATCCTTCCTTCTCTTGAAGAGTTCACAAAGGTACTCTCTAAGAAGCCCTTAAATTCTGTTTTGTTCTTCATTTACTCTTGCTCATCATCATCCCTCTAAACAGCAGTAGTTATGGGATCTAGAAGATCCTCAAGGGACAAGGGAAAGAGGAGATTAGTAGAAGAGTTTGATTTCACTCTTTTCGATTCAAAAAACCATGCTGAAAAATTTCCCTCTTTCGAACTTAGATCTATCAATAAGGGAAAATACGTAGATCTAAATGAACTAAGAGACTTAGAGACTATCCAATGGTTTGCAAACCTAGATCTACTTCTAATCTTGCAGATTAACGAACCCATCTATCCTAGGCTAGTTAGATTATTTTACAATAACATACAAATAGATGATGAAGAAAGGATGTCCACCTATCTTTTAGGACAACACATCTCAATCACTGATAGGTTCATTTGTGATATGATAGGCATTCCCATAAAAAACATAGGACTTTACTTTAGAGGATCATGGGATGATGAAAGTATTGGAACATCCTATGTTGAAGCCTTAGAAACAATCTTTGCCAATCCTAACATAACATTGGTTCCTAAAAGTTGTGAACATCTATTGCCTTTGAACACTAAGATACTTCATCATATCATGACTAGTATAATTCTTCCTAAACAATACCATCATGATGAAATAAGTCAATTAGAATTAGGAACTATGTACTTAATCATGAAGGGACATGACATCTGTCTTGGTTATCTTATCCAACAAAACATGTTAGAATTATCTAAGAAAGATATGATGCTCCCATATGGTGGTATAATCACAAGAATAATGAAAGCTTACGACATTCTAATACCACCAGAAGAAGAAGTAATGAAAGTAGATC
The DNA here is from genome assembly GCF_036884655.1 of Musa acuminata AAA Group. Classification (NCBI taxonomy): domain Eukaryota; kingdom Viridiplantae; phylum Streptophyta; class Magnoliopsida; order Zingiberales; family Musaceae; genus Musa; species Musa acuminata. Next base: position 20,652,524 of record NC_088355.1, on the reverse strand, counting down.
GATTCAGCATAATAAACAAAAATCTACTTCACCGACTAAGATGTTACTATAGAAACGGTAACTGGGTTAGAATCCCTAGAAGGACTGATCACCCTCAACCCGAACCAGAACCGGAAACACCAGTATTTAGGGGTACCCAATCTCCTCCGACCCTTCCCTTTGAGGAAACACATCCAGTTGAGCAAACTCATACATCCATCGAAGAAATTGGGATTCGAATGGATCGATTCGAACAGAGACAAGAACGGATTGAACAACGACAAGATCAAATCCTATCCGAGCTGCAGCAAATTCATAGTCAATTTGACTCCTTGTTTAGGCATTTTAATTTTTCACCTCATCAATGAATTTGTTGAACACCTGTTGTTGTTGTAAACTTCTTATGGTACTTCTGATGTGTTGGCTGTAAACATCTATCGTGGTAAACATATATCTTGCGCCTTGTGGTAAAAGTTATCTCAGATTTTTATGGTATCATTACTGTTTGGTATGTGATGTGTCCAAATTAAGAATGTTGTGCTTTGAAACTAAAAGTTTTGAAAACCTTGTGCCTTGATTTCATTAAAAGAGAATTAGGAATGTTGATGTGTCCGAATAGATGAATTTGTTAAAATTATTTTTCAGAATATATTGAATGATCAAATCACTTGATTGCCATGTGAAAATCTGCAACAAAATCTTGTCCGAATACATCTTATTTATTCGAATGCTATAAAACAAATTTTCTCGTACACTTTCATGAAAAATAAGTTTCTGAAATAGATTTGATGAAGTGATTCATGTGTATGTATTCCATCCTGCTAAATCTTTACATAGACAATGGCTTATAACAAAAAGGGGAAGAAGTATTAAAGCAATCTATGTAAAATTCCTCTATAAGCTTGCTATTATTATTTTCCTGGTATCATAATTACTATGCTTTTTGTTGATGACAAAGGGGGAGAAACATATGAATTGATAAAAACTGCCATGATCATGTCGTACTTGCAAAATACTTGAGTGATGCTATAAACAATGTTATGATTATGCCATCCTTGCATCACCAAGAGATATATGAACGTGTGCTATAGTTTGCATTATGCCCTGAGTTGATATCTTATCATGTGAAGAAAATGCAAAACTTGCTAGAATATTTCAAATATGTGCATCATGAAATAGCGCTTCACAGCTTTATATGATAATGTTCAAACTACATGATGAATAGTTACAAACACAATCATACAAACTTGATGATGTATGTCAAGCCTTGACATCATCTTTGAAGAGATACATCATGATGAGTATCATGATGGGAGTATTGATAAGTTTAACTGATCTATCTTATCAATACGTCACTTGAATTCTTAGGTCTTGAATTTAAGGTTGACTAATCTCAACTATGGCATATAGACAGGGGGAGTTAAGGATAACTCCATTATCAATTGATTGTCATCATCAAAAAGGGGGAGATTGTTGAATCTCGGATTTTGATGTTGAAGTCAATTGTCATTTGTTGTCTAAATCTATGTGTTGAGATAAGTGTGCAGGATTAACTACGATGAAAGTTAGACAAGCAGCAGGAGTTGCGCCGGAGTCAAGTTCATGATCACGTTGGGAGTTCGAGAGCTCGACGGAAGTTTGGACGGTCGTCGGAGGTTCTGCGAGAACAGATCCGAGAAGTCCAGAAGCTTGCCAAGAGAAGCTCGTCGGAACTCGCCAAGTGGATCGTCGCAAAGTCCAGGAGTTTGCCGGAAGTCCGCAGAAGAATCACCGAGGGTTCATCGGATGATCGACGGAAGTTCGCCGGAAACTCGCCGGAAGAAGCGATTGATGCATCGGAGCAAAGCTGCAGAAATTGTCTTAGATTTAATCGTAGTTAGCACGTTGATTAAGTTGGAAAATGGGATGTGATCCCATTAGCTTAATCTTGGGGCAATTGGGCCCCTGAAAAGATTGAAATTGGGCCGAATGGAGCTACCCATTCGGACCCTGATTGCACCAGGAGGTGCAACCGCCTAGGCCAAGAGGTGGCACCGCCTGGGCTAAGCCTCCCAGCGAGACTGGGCGGTGTAACCTCCCCAGCTAGGAGGTGGCACTGCCTGAGCTCAGTCTTCGAGCTAGACTGGGCGGTGAAACCTCCCTGACAGAGAGGTGGCACCGCCTGAGCTCAGTCTTCGAGCTAGACTGGGCGGTGCAACCTCCCTGACAGAGAGGTGGCACCGCCTGAGCTCAGTCTTCGAGCTAGACTGGGCGGTGCAACCTCCCTGACATAGAGGTGGCACCGCCTAGGCTCAGTCTTCGAGCAAGACTGGGCGGTGCAACCTCCCTGACAGAGATGTAGCACCGCATGAGCTCGGTCTTCGAGCTCTGCCAGGCGGTGCAACCTCTCCAGTCAAGAGGTGCAACCGCCTGATCCCGAAATTCCGGGATTTGATCGTTTTGAGCTCCAAATTTGAATTGGGTTGGGGGCCTATAAATACCCCACCCATTCAGTACTGAAGGGACACTGATCCACACCGAATTCTTGATCTTTTCAGTGATTCTAAGAGCTCAAATTTGTGTAAAGTCCAAAAGTTCTCCTCTTTTCTGTTCTTCAAGTCTTGAGTTGTAAAGAGAGGAGAGAAAGGATCTGTAAGGGTTGTCTCCTGAGCCCGTCAAAAGGAGAGAAACTGTAAAAGGGCAGTTGGCCTACGCCCATTGAAGGAAGGCAGCTAGTTGACGTCGGTGACCTCGTCGGAGGAGGAAGCCAAAAGTGGAGTAGGTCAAGACTAACCGAACCACTCTAAATCTCTGGTTTGCTTTTATTTCGAGTACCTTATCATTATTGCAAACCTCCTACATAACTACTACTCTCTGCGCCTTTACGAACAAGTTCTAAGTGCTGATCTTTCCGAATCTGGATTCAGACGTCAATAGGTGTTTTCGTACGATCTTTACATTGCAGCTTACATTTACGTCTTGAATCTGTTTATAACTGCAAACTGTCTTTTGCGCTTTTACGAATGATTTTCCTTGCAGTTTACATTTACATTTTGATTCTATTTATAACTGCAAACTGTCTTCTGCAATTTTACGAATGAGTTTCATCATTTAGACGTAAAACTGCATTTAGACGTAAATCAGCTTTCCTCGCACAATCATCAGATTTCAGTTTACGTTTACATCTTGATTTCAACTGCATACTGCCTTCTGCGAGTATACAAACGAGTTTCAAAGTTCAGACGTAAATCTGCGTTTAGACGTAAATCTACGTTTAGACGTAAATCTGCGTTTAGACGTAAATCTGCGTTTAGACGTAAATCTGCTTTCTGTAGATTACTTTTTGAGCTGTACAATAGCAGCACATTGTCTTTATACTTCTGCTTAAACTGTGCTTAGACGCAAACTGTGTTTAGACGCAATCTGCGCTTAGACGCAAACTGCGCTTAGACGTAATCTGCGCTTGGACGCAAACTGCACTTAGACGCAATCTGAGTTTAGACGCAATCTGCATTTAGATGCAAACTGCGTTTAGACGCTAACTGTGTTTAAACGTAAACTGCACTTAATCATAAGTAATCTTAGAATCTGCTTTTGCATCAAAATAGTTTTTATCGAACGAACGCAGCTTTCGTTTTTAATCGCTGAAAGATTTCCGCTGCACTAATTCACCCCCCCCCCCCTCTTAGTGCTCTCGATCCTAACAGGCGGTGCCACCGCCTAGGCCAATTCAGCTCACTGGTTGGGCTCTAAACTTGGCCCAAACTAGTCCGAACTCGGGCCCAATTGGCATCTACTTGGGTTATAGGATTAACACCTAATCCTAACCCTAATTAACATGCTAACTTCTTCTGGCTAGCTTCCGACGGTCAAGACTTCTAAGCTATTACAAAGTCCGTAAGTCATGACTTCTTCCAGCGAGCTTCTGACGAACTTCCGACGGTCTTCCGATAAACTCTCGGAAACCATTCTGCAGACTCCCGGCAAGCTCCTAGACTTCACGATTTGATCTTGGCGAGTTCCAATGAGCTTCTTCGGCAAGCTCTGATCTTTCTCGGCGAGCTCCACGAACTTTCAACGAACCTTCCGGTGAGCTTCCGAAAAACCCTTCAGCAAGCTCCCTACTTATTCTTGGCTAGTTCCGGCAGCATTCCCGACGAACCTTCGGACTTCCGTCGAACTCTCGAACTCGCAACAAATCCTTCGCGCTTGACTCTGACACTTTGTTTCGCTTTATGTCTTCATCGTTATCATAGTTAATCCTGCACACACAAGCAAAAACTCTACTCCGGTCTAGACAATTATTACAACGTGAATTGACATTCTGTTGCTCGGCACGTCATTGGTTAGCGCTTCATCCGATACTTCAGCACATCGTCCTCTCTTGCGGCTTGTTGCCCAATCGGCGGTTGACCTCCGCAACCCCGATATCTTTGGCGCAATTCCGCTCTCCTTGGCCCGATGCCCGACGTCCGAAGCGTTCTACCATCCAATATCCTGACGTGATCTCCTCCATCGCAACGTCAATTCCTCCTGCGTTAACTGTCTAATCCTGATCGAGTAGACCTGCATCACTCAAAATGCTTTTAAACATCTAAACACAATCAATTAGTTTCATCATCAAAATCCGAGATTCAACAATCCACTCGTAAGCTCTATCATATTGAACTTAATAGGAAGAAGGGATAGATTTATCAAATAGAGAAAGAGTAGGATAAGCTTCAATCTTCTATATTTCTCTTAAGAAACTCTTTACAATTTCAGAAACTCTATTTTTTTCATGACCCAACATATGAGGTTTATATAGTCCCAAAGATACATTACATTAATTATATTCAAAATTAATCATTCTCTTTCAAGAAATATTTTAAAGAATCAATAACTAATTTGACTTGTCCTTCTATAGACATTTAATCTATGTTTTCTTCTTAATGTAATGAATCTCCCTCTTGATGCAATGAACCTTTCTTTTGATGAAATTAATCTCTTTATGACACTTGAACAAGTTTAATTCCAATATTCTCCCCCCTTAAACTTATTTTATCTAACATGCTAAGTTTTTTTTGAAGTTGTTGAAATATCTTAAATTTGAGAGGTTTTGTAAATATATCAGCCACTTATTCACTTATCTTAATATGATGTAGCTCAACTTCTTTATTTTTGATATGATCTCTTATGAAATGAAATCTTGTGTCGATATGTTTCGATCTTTCATGATAGAGTATATTCTTGGTTAAGGCAATAGCTAATTTGTTATCAACATAAATCTTGATTGACTTCTCCTATGACATAAAAAGTTCTTGGAGTAATCTTCTTAGCCAGATTGCATGACAAATACTAGAAGAAGCTGCTATATATTCTGCTTCATAACTCGATAGAGCAACGACGATTTGTTGCTTCTTTGAAGACCAAGTAAATATAGCTTCACCAAAATAAAATACAAATTCAATTATACTTTTTCGATCATCATAGCTTTCGGCCCAATTATTGTCACTATATCCAATGAGTTTCAACTTTTTAGATGATAAATAGAATATTTCATACTCAATTGTTCCTTTAATATATCACAAAATTTTTTTAACAATATTTAAATGATATGTCTTAGGAGCTTCCATATATCTACTTATTAAACCAACTCGAAATAGTATATCAAGTCGAGTGCATGTCAAATACCTAAAACATCCAATTAGACTTTTATAATAAGTTGGATTAATGTATTTGCCTTCACCTTCCTTGATAAACTTGGTGCCATATTCAACGGGTGTATCTCTAGATGATAATCTTCCATATAAAACTTCTTTAGTACCTCTTTTGCATAATTTTCTTGTAAGATAAAAATTCCTCCATTATCTTGTATAACTTTAATACTGAGGAGATAAGTCATTAAGCCCAAATTAGTCATCTCAAACTCCTTTTTCATAGAGTACTTAAAATCTTTAATCATAGAACTATTATTGCTTGTAAATATTAAATCATCTACATATGGACATATAAACAAGATATCTCCATCAGAGTTAGATTTCGTATAGACAACATGTTCATGTGGACATTTATAAAATTAATTTGAATAAAATATATATCTATTCGAGAATTCCATACTCATGGAGTTTGTTTAAGCCCATAAAGAGCTCTCTTTAACTTGTATACTTTATCTTCTTTTTCATGTATAATAAAATCAGGGGGTTATTGAATATATACCACTTCTTCAAGAACTTCATTAGAAAATATCGATTTGACATCCATTTGTAAAATTTTTTATTTAATTTGAGCTGCTAGAAAGATAAGTAATCTTACTGTGTCCATTCGAGCACCTAGTGCAAATACTTCTTCCTAGTCGATCCTATATTGTTGTTTGTATCCCTTTACAACCAATCGGGCCTTGTATTTCTCCACCTCTCCTTTTGTATTTCTTTTTATTTTGAAGATCCACTTAACACCGATTGCTTGGTGGCCTTCTGGAAGTGTAGTAAGCTCTCATGTATCATTTTTATTAATGGCATGAATCTCTTCATTCATAGCATGTCATCATTTTTCTTCTCTATAAGCTTCTTCGAAGGTTAATGGATCATATCCTGTAAAAAGATAAAATAAAAAAATTTCACCATTAATAGTATCAATCCTTCGAGTCATATCATATAGATCTTGAATCGATCTTGTCCTTCTTATAATTGGACTTCTTGAATCATGTGACCTAGTTGATCTAGGTGATGATTCTGGCAAAGCTACTTCGGTACTTGTATTATATCATCCTCTTATGAAGCTATAGATTTCTAATGCTTCTCATCACTTTTCTAGTTCTAAATATGTTGTTTATCAAACTCAACATCTCTTGACATTACAACTTTATTTGTGATGGGATTGTAGAGTTTGTAACCATTGAAATTCTTTAGATAACCTAGCAAAATGCATTTCTGACTTTTATCCTCCAATTTTGTTCTATTTTCTTTTAGTATCTTAGCAAATGCAATACTTCTAAAAATTCTTAAATAATTAACTCATGGTTTTTGTAAGCTCCATGCTTTTTTTGGTGTAACATTACCAATTCACTTTATTAAAAACCTGTTAAGCAAATAAACTACACAAGCAACAGCATCTCCCGAAAATTATTTAAAAACTTTTATTTATTTTAACATGCATCAGACCATATTAAGAATAGTCCTATTTTTTCTTTCTAAAACACCATTTTGTTGAGGTGTATATGACATAGTGAATTGATGTATAATTTCATTATTTCTATAAAAACTTTCAAATTCATTTGATATATATTCACCACCCCTATTTGTTCTTAAATATTTAATCTTATAACAACTTTGTCTTTCAACCAAATCCTTAAATTCTTTGGATTTTCTTAAAACTTCTTTCTTTTCTTTTAATATCTAAACTCATGTTTTGCCACTATGATCATTAGTGAAGGTAAGAAAATACCTGCTTCCTCCAAGTGATACTAGACTGATAGGGCCATAAACATCTGAGTGCATTAAATCAAGTCGATGCCATGCTTTTTTTTGTTCTTTTGATTTTGAAATATTAGCTCTGTTTTACTGAATCCATAGGGTCGATGAAAGCAGATGTTTCAGTTAGCAATTGTACTCCAAAAATTTCAAATCAGATATATACAGAATTCATTTTGAGTCTAGCTTCGAATAAATCATACTTTGTATGAATCTGAGTTCATAGCAGAAAGTTATAAGTAGTTAAGCAACAAGAGGTCAGAAATTTCGGTCCCTGTTTTACAAAATCTGTAGGGTTAAATTAAACAGAAGTCTTAGTAGGCATTTAAACTCCAAATCGTTCGATCTTAGTATCAAAATAAAGGTTTTTTTTGTCTACTTTCAAATGGAATAGGTTTTGTCTAAATCAGAGTTTATTACAAAATGTTATAACCGAAACATTGCATAGAGGTCAGATTATCGAAAAATTACAAATTCATAGCTTTATATCAAAACGAAAGGAGGTCTGGTTCTTAGTTGAAATCTTTCAAAGTTTGCAGAATAAAAATAGAAACAGAGATTAAGGTTACTGTGGGATGGGGTTAGAACACTTGCCTTAAAATTATTTGAATCCCAAAGGTGAGAAAATTGGTGAAAAACCTCAAGCTCTTCTTCTACTTCTTCTTCTTCTTCTTCCTCTTCTTCTTCTTCTTCTTCTTCTTCTTCTTCTTCTTCGTCTTCTTCCCTTCTCTTCTCAAACTCACGTTGGCTGCAACTCTTCAGGTTTATTTTCTTTAACCTTTCATCTAATTATTTGGGTTTTGGCTAATGCAAAAGTTGCAAGGTGTCATGCATGCATGAAAGGGGCTAGGTGTCATCTTTAGAGCAAAGATAAGTGGCACTCTTAAGTTAGCTAGTGACACATGTCCACTATTTATATTTATATATATATATATATATATATATATATATATATATATATATATATATATATATATATAAACTTAAATCTGAATTTTTCATAAATTATATCAAACTTCTAATATTTACTCTTAGGTCCCTAGTCATAAACTTTTAATATAATATCATTTTATATAAAATAATTATTAAACAATCCTTATTTTTACAAACAAACTTTTTACTAAATTTTTAAAAATGGGGGATGTTACACCGAGAGCTCAGTCTCCTAGGAAATCTAGGCGGTGGCACCGCTTGGACTCAGTCTCCGAGCGAGACTGGGCGGTGCAACCACCCCTGTCAGGCGGTGGCACCACCCAAAGGCTCAGTCTCCGAGCTGCTAGGCGGTTGTACCACCCCAGTCAGGAGGTAGTACCGCCAGGACCCCAGAAATCCGAGAAAAGATATTTTTTGGCTCCAAATTCAAACCAGTTTGGGACCTATATATACCCCACCCTTTCCTGCATGAAAGGGCACCGAAAATCCAATCTTACTCTATGATTTTTAGAGCTCAAAAGTGTTGTAAAGGCTAGAAGTTCTCCTCCCTCTTTTCTTCCAAGTTTTGACCTTTCAAGAGATGAGAGAAATTTCTGTAAGGGTTGTCTCCTAAGCCCGTCAAAAGGAGTGAAACTGTAAAAGGGTGGTTGGCCTTCGCCTATTGAAGGAAGGCCTCTAGTGGACGTTAGTGACCTTATCAAAGGAGGAAGCCAAAAGTGGATGTAGGTCAAGATTGACCGAACCACTCTAAATCTCGGTTTGTATTTACTTTTTGTTCTCTATTTTAACTGCAAACTGCCTCCATAGCTTTACTTTAACTGCACTTCGCCTAATCTAAGTTAAAGCAACTTCTAAATCGGCTCTCATACCGAAATCGCTTTTATCGTACGAATGTCGTATTTCGGTTTGCAATTACTTTCTGTTCTCTATCTTAACTACAAACTGCCTCCATAGCTTTACTTTAACTGTACTTCGCCCAATCTAAGTTAAAGTAATTTCTGAATCAGCTTTCATACCGAAATCGCTTTTTTCGTACGAACGTCATTTTAAATCGTCGAAAGTTTTATGTTGCACTAATTCAACCCCCCCCCCTCTTAGTGCTCTTGATCCTAACAAAAATAATATTCTAAGCTTAGCACAATTACTTGAAAAGGTTATAATATTGAGATAAAAGATATAGCTCTCCTAATTTGTGACAAGAATAAAACATATTGATATCACATGTGAAAATGACAAAAAATAGAATGTTTCCTCTGCATTTATATATTTTTGATTAGTCAAATTATTTTAAAACTGATATTGAGGATATTTCTATACTATGGCATGTTAGATATGCTCACTTAAATTTTAGGGCTTTAAAACTTCTAGAGAAGTATAATATGGTGACAGGAATGCCAAAAATTGATCGCCCATCAAAATTATGTAAAGTATATGTCATGGGTAAAGAATAAATAAAGTCTTTCAAAATCAAAAGAACAAAAAAAAGCATGGCATCGACTTGATTTAATGCACTCAGATGTTTATGGCCCTATCAGTCTAGTATCACTTGGAGGAAGCAGGTATTTTCTTACCTTCACTAATGATCATATAATGGCATTTCGTTTGAATCACGTTTTGTTCATACAATCGAGGAAAGATAATTGGAGCATATCATTGACATAAAGTGCATACCGATGACATATGGTAATTTCAAGGCATAACAAAGACGTAATGAGCATTTTGGATATCAATGACATATGAAATAGTTCGGAACATATCAATGGTGAATGAAATGCTTCAGAACATATCAATGGCGTATGGAGATATTTTGGAAGCATAAGAAGCATTTTAGAACATATCAAAGAACAAATACGAAATAGAATCTCAGACGTCGTACTCTAGCATAGTGCATGTGAGGTTTAACTCAGTGGTGGCTCCACGCCGTGATGAGTTCTCGACTCTATCCACGGGTAGCCCTTTCCTACTCGAGCCCTCTCATCCTACCCAAGTGCTAGGTTGACTCTGAATTTCATATCAAATAGATAGAAGGTGAAGTGGGATTCCAAACATAATATGGTCCATCCATTTCTGAATGACCGCCAAACATAATCTAGAGCATCGCGGGCTCTAAGCACATACCCTTTACTATTTCTGGCAAAGGTCCAAATAATCCCATAAACACCAGAGTACAAAAGGGTATTGTGAATAATGATTTGGGACATATCGGAAACACATGTGGAACAACGAAATGTACATATGCCTTTCGAGTCAATACGATACAAACATAATATTTCACAATGTATTCAGATTTGAAAGGAAACAAAAGCAAGAGCATACAAGGATTCCAAGAAACCATATATAGCTCAATTGAAATAAGAAAGTTAGATAAGTTCAATATCCAAAGAAATGAAACTAGAAGAGGCACATATCGAAAGCAAATGCGGAACAATGGGATGCATGTGCCGAATCATTACGATGCAAACATGATCTTTAGATGATAGCTGCAGATGTACAAATAAATAAAGGACAAAAGTATACAGGAATTTAAGGTAATAATGTAAAGCTTAAATGAAGTAAGAGTTTTTTTTTCCAAAATCGATTTCCAAAGAGAAGAAACAAGGAAAGCCGAAATCGACCAAAGCTCGATTCTGGCAGAATTTGATAGGAACATTGTATGAACTATTTGGATAATCAATTACGCTCCAATTTATACAAAATAGGTGTCATTAGAAAGATTTGTCAATCTAGTTTTACGAAAATCAAGTTTAACAAGAATTGGAATTTACGACAGGGAGTTACAGATAATTTTGTAGCGTAAGGTCTGAAAATATTAGCTCTGTTTTACTGAATCCATAGGGTCAATGAAAGCAGATGTTTCAGTTAGCAATTGTACTCCAAAAATTTCAAATTAGGTATATACAGAAATCATTTTGAGTCTAGCTTCGAATAAATCATACTTTGTATGAATCTGAGTTCACAGCATAAAGTTATAAGTAGTTAAGCAACAAGAGGTCAGAAATTTCGGTCCCTATTTTACAGAATCTGTAGGGTTAATTTAAACAGAAGTCTTAGTAGGCATTTAAACTCCAAATCATTCGATCTTAGTATCAAAATAAAGGTTTCTTTTGTCTACTTTCAAATGGAACAGGTTTTGTCTAAATCAGAGTTTATTACAAAATGTTATAACCGAAACATTGCATAGAGGTCAGATTACCGAAAAATTACAGATTCATAGCTTTATATCAAAACGAAAGGAGGTCTGGTTCTCAGTTGAAATCTTTCAAAGTTTGCAGAATAAAAATAGAAACAGAGATTAAGGTTACTGTGGGATGGGGTTAGAACACTTGCCTTAAAATTATTTGAATCCCAAAGGTGAGAAAATTGGTGAAAAACCTCAAGCTCTTCTTCTTCTTCTTCTTCTTCTTTTTCTTCTTCTTCTTCCTCTTCTTCTTCTTCTTCTTCTTCTTCTTCTTCTTCTTCTTCTTCTTCTTCCCTTCTCTTCTCAAACTCACGTTGGCTGCAACTCTTCAGGTTTGTTTTCTTTAACCTTTCATCTAATTATTTGGGTTTTGGCTAATGCAAAAGTTGCAAGGTGTCATGCATGCATGAAAGGGGCTAGGTGTCATCTTTAGAGCAAAGATAAGTGGCACTCTTAAGTTAGCTAGTGACACATGTCCACTATTTATATATATATATATATATATATATATATATATATATATATATATATATATATATATATATTAACTTAAATCTGAATTTTTCATAAATTATATCAAACTTCTAATATTTACTCTTAGGTCCCTAGTCATAAACTTTTAATATAATATCATTTTATATAAAATAATTATTAAACAATCCTTATTTTTACAAACAAACTTTTTACTAAATTTTTAAAAATGGGGGATGTTACACCGAGAGCTCAGTCTCCTAGGAAATCTAGGCGGTGGCACCGCTTGGACTCAGTCTCCGAGCGAGACTGGGCGGTGCAACCACCCCTATCAGGTGGTGGCACCACCCAAAGGCTCAATCTCCGAGCTGCTAGGCGGTTGTACCACCCCAGTCAGGAGGTAGTACCGCCAGGACCCTAGAAATCCGAGAAAAGATATTTTTTGGCTCCAAATTCAAACCAGTTTGGGACCTATATATACCCCACCCTTTCCTGCATGAAAGGGCACCGAAAATCCAATCTTACTCTATGATTTTTAGAGCTCAAAAGTGTTGTAAAGGCTAGAAGTTCTCCTCCCTCTTTTCTTCCAAGTTTTGACCTTTCAAGAGATGAGAGAAATTTCTGTAAGGGTTGTCTCCTAAGCCCGTCAAAAGGAGTGAAACTGTAAAAAGGTGGTTGGCCTTCGCCTATTGAAGGAAGGCCTCTAGTGGACGTTAGTGACCTTATCAAAGGAGGTAGCCAAAAGTGGATGTAGGTCAAGATTGACCGAACCACTCTAAATCTCGGTTTGTATTTACTTTTTGTTCTCTATTTTAACTGCAAACTGCCTCCATAGCTTTACTTTAACTGCACTTCGCCTAATCTAAGTTAAAGCAACTTCTAAATCGGCTCTCATACCGAAATCGCTTTTATCGTACGAATGTCGTATTTCGGTTTGCAATTACTTTCTGTTCTCTATCTTAACTACAAACTGCCTCCATAGCTTTACTTTAACTGTACTTTGCCTTTGGGTGGTGCCACCGCCTGACAGGGGTGGTTGCACCGCCTAGTCTCGCTCGGAGACTGAGTCCAAGCGGTGCCACCGCCTAGATTTCCTAGGAGACTGAGCTCTCGGTGTAACATCCCCCATTTTTAAAAATTTAGTAAAAAGTTTGTTTGTAAAAATAAGGATTGTTTAATAATTATTTTATATAAAATGATATTATATTAAAAGTTTATGACTAGGGACCTAAGAGTAAATATTAGAAGTTTGATATAATTTATGAAAAATTCAGATTTAAGTTTATATATATATATATATATATATATATATATATATATAAATAGTGGACATGTGTCACTAGCTAACTTACGAGTGCCACTTATCTTTGCTCTAAAGATGACACCTAGCCCCTTTCATGCATGCATGACACCTTGCAACTTTTGCATTAGCCAAAACCCAAATAATTAGATGAAAGGTTAAAGAAAACAAACCTGAAGAGTTGCAGCCAACGTGAGTTTGAGAAGAGAAGGGAAGAAGAAGAAGAAGAAGAAGAAGAAGAAAAAGAAGAAGAAGAAGAAGAAGAGGAAGAAGAAGAAGAAGAAGAAGAAGAGCTTGAGGTTTTTCACCAATTTTCTCACCTTTGGGATTCAAATAATTTTAAGGCAAGTGTTCTAACCCCATCCCACAGTAACCTTAATCTCTGTTTCTATTTTTATTCTGCAAACTTTGAAAGATTTCAACTGAGAACCAGACCTCCTTTCGTTTTGATATAAAGCTATGAATCTGTAATTTTTCGGTAATCTGCCCTCTATGCAATGTTTCGGTTATAACATTTTGTAATAAACTCTGATTTAGACAAAACCTATTCCATTTGAAAGTAGACAAAAAAAACCTTTATTTTGATACTAAGATCGAACGATTTGGAGTTTAAATGCCTACTAAGACTTCTGTTTAAATTAACCCTACAGATTCTGTAAAACAGGGACCGAAATTTCTGACCTCTTGTTGCTTAACTACTTATAACTTTATGCTATGAACTCAGATTCATACAAAGTATGATTTATTCGAAGCTAGACTCAAAATGAATTCTGTATATATCTGATTTGAAATTTTTGGAGTACAATTGCTAACTGAAACATCTGCTTTCATCGACCCTATGGATTCAGTAAAACAGAGCTAATATTTTCAGACCTTACGCTACAAAATTATCTGTAACTCCCTGTCGTAAATTCCAATTCTTGTTAAACTTGATTTTACTAAAATTAGATTGACAAAGCTTTCTAATGACACCTATTTTATATAAATTGGAGCGTAATTGGTTATCCAAATAGTTCATACAATGTTCCTATCAAATTATGCCAGAATCGAGCTTTGGTCGATTTTGGCTTTCCCTGTTTCTTCTCTTTGGAAATCGATTTTGGAAAAAAAAACTCTTACTTCATTTAAGCTTTACATTATTACCTTAAATTCCTGTATACTTTCATCCTTTATTTATTTGTACATCTGCAGCTATCATCTAAAGATCATGTTTGCATCGTAATGATTCGGCACATGCATCCCATTGTTCCGCATTTGCTTTCGATATGTGCCTCTTCCAGTTTCATTTCTTTGGATATTGAACTTATCTAACTTTCTTATTTCAATTGAGCTATATATGGTTTCTTGGAATCCTTGTATGCTCTTGCTTTTGTTTCCTTTCAAATCTGAATACATTGTGAAATATTATGTTTGTATCGTATTGACTCGAAAGGCATATGTACATTTCGTTGTTCCACATGTGCTTCCGATATGTCCCAAATCATTATTCACAATACCCTTTTGTACTCTGGTGTTTATGGGATTATTTGGACCTTTGCCAGAAATGGTAAAGGGTTTGTGCTTAGAGCCCGCGATGCTCTAGATTATGTTTGGTGGTCATTGAGAAATGGATGGACCATATTATGTTTGGAATCCCACTTCACCTTCTATCTGTTTGATATGAAATTCATAGCCAACCTAGCACTTGGGTAGTGTGAGAGGGCTCGAGTAGGAAAGGGCTACCCGTGGAAGGAGTCGAGAACTCATCACGGCGTGGAGCCACCACTGAGTTAAACCTCACATGCACTATGCTTAGAGTACGACGTCTGAGATTCTATTTCGTATTTGTTCTTTAATATGTTCTAAAATGCTTCTTATGCTTCCAAAATATCTCCATACGCCATTGATATGTTCTGAAGCATTTCATTCACCATTGATATGTTCCGAACTATTTCATATGCCATTGATATCCAAAATGCTCATTACGTCTTTGTTATGCCTTGAAATTACCATATGCCATCGGTATGCACTTTATGTCAATGATATGCTCCAATTATCTTTCCTCGATTGTATGAACAAAACGTGATTCAAACGAAATGACATCGTAATTCTGCATTCATGATATCCAAATTGCTCCTTACGTCTTTGTTATTCCTTGAAATTACCATATGTCATCGATATGCTCCTTATGCCAATGATATGCTCCAATTACCTTTCCTCGATTGTATGAATAAAACGTGCTTCGAACGATATGATATTGTAATTCTGCATTCAAACAAAACATGCTACTATTTCATCTTGTATCTCTGATTTGTATTTTGATACCTCATTTGTTTGAAAACTGTCCTCTTTGCTATGGATATGTTAGTCATTTGCTGAGCTTTATATGCTCACCCCGTTGCTATATAAATTTTTCAGGATAGCTTATCGCTCACTAAAATGTGTAAATTGGGTTGAGGTAGTGGAAGACTAGAAGATTTTGGGACAAATATTTTGTACTTGATAGGTTGATGTTGTATAAGTTCTTTTTGGGTGTAATGAAATATCAATGACATATCTAGATTGATGTATCTTGTAAATATTTGAGAAGTACCTCTTATGTCAGGATTTTGGAAATGTTAGGTCTAAACTGTGTACTGATATAAACATGTAGTACATGTTGGTTTTGTGATTGCATTAATTGCCACGCTTATGGATTTATGATATAGTTATGGTTTAGTTAAGTTGCTTTTGGATTTTAAGAATCTTCTAGTGACATGATGTATGATTATAAACTGCACAGGTTATGTGAATTGTGGATTGTAGAGATGAATGACTTGAATATTTTTCTTAGTGACCTCAAATGTGTTATTGGATCCTGGATTGTTTGTTGAATCATAATATTATCAATCTTGAATTAGGTTCTCACCTCCTAAATGAGAATTAAATTCGGGGGGGGTGTGACAGAGTGGTATCAGAGCATGGTTTGAGGATCACTAAAATATTTGATATGTTGACGTGCAAAATATATTAAGGTATAGTGAACTATAGTGATTGGTAAAAATTTTCTTTGATGCATTTTTAGAATCTAGTATGACGAGGACATTTAGTCCTCCTACTTCATCTACTTTTGATTAATTAAGTGCGATAAAAGGGTTGATCGAGGATATTAAATCAGAGTAGCACAGTAGAAGCGTGGTGAACCTAATACATTGGTAGCATAAAAATAGATGATGTGATTGGAGAAGATATTTGATGCACGAAATTATTCTGATGATCAAAAGAATTTCTAGAGATCAAGGACAGGAATAGAAAGGACAAGTTTACCCAAAAAAAAAAAAAAGATTAGAAATGAATCTGAATGTGATAATAAGAGGGTCAAGACATCATCGATTTGAAAAGGGAAGTTACCACAAAAGATTCAATCCTGTGTATGATGCAAGTTAAATTATGAAATAAGTTTGTATTGGTAGGTGACTGGAGCCTATTTTGCTTGTGAAAATTTGGATCATAAAATAAAAGACTGCCATTTGGATAAGAACAAAGAATCACTGCCTCATAAATCATTAGCCCATGCCGGAGTGTATGTTATCACGGAATATGATTCTAAAACTTCTGAATTAGTGGTCGAAGGTACTATTCATGTTTATGAAAGAATGCAAATATTTGTTTGACCATGTGTCTCATTTATGATTTGATTCACAATATTTTGCTTATCACATGGGTATTCAACCTAAACCACTGGGTTATATGCTATACGTAAATACTGCTATTGGGGATTGTTTGATAACAAACTCGATCTGGTCATCTTGTTTGATTTCTATCGGAGAAAACGAACTTCTTGCTGATTTGGTTCTCCTAGATATTTAGAGTTTTGATATTATACTAAGTATGGATTGACTATCTTCCAATCATACCAGTATAGATTGTTATACAAAATGATCACTTTTTGTATACTAGATCATCCCATCTTTTATTTTGAGAGTACTGGGCATGATTTACCTCCTTGCCTGATGTATTTCCAAATGACTTGCTTGGTTTATCTCCAGATAGAGAGGGTGAATTTACTATTGATCTGGTCCCTGGGACAACCCAAATATCTAAGCCTCCTTACGGAATGGCACCACTTGAGCTAGAGGAATTGAAAAAGCAACTACAAGAACTATTAGATAAGGGTTTCATTCGACCTGGTGCTTCACCATGGGGTGATGATTGTGAGCAAAGTTTTCAAGAGTTAAAAAGGAGATTGACTAGTGCCTCTATTCTCACTATTCCAAGTGGTGATGAGGGATTTATGGTTTACACTGATGCTTCAAGAAAGGGCCTTGGATGTGTTTTGATGTAAGAAGGGAAAGTGATTGCTTATGCTTCTAGACAACTAAAGAGTTATGAACTGAATTATCCAACTCATGATTTAGAATTGGCAGTAATTATTTTTTTTTCTAAAGATATGGAGGCATTATTTGTATGGGCGAACATTTAAAATCTTTACTGATCACAAGAGTTTAAAGTATATTTTTATTAAAAAAAAAAAAAAAAGAGTTAAACATGAGGCAGCGGAGATGGATAGAACTTCGAAAGGATTATGATTGTACTATTCATTATCACCTGGGTAAAACTAATGTTGTAGTAGATGCACTTAGTAAAAAAAAAAAAAAAATCTATAAGTTTTATGACGACTTTGGTTGTGAAGTAATGGAAGTTATTAGAAGAGAATTATAATTTGAATGTTATGAGAGAAGGGCAAGACTCAATGATATTAATAGCCTCCATCCAAGTGCAATATGATCTCATTCAACAAATTAAAGAATGACAACTACGAGATCGACGCTTGATCTGTTTAAGGAATAAAGTGGAAAAGGGATTGAAACTGGATTTTCGAGTTTCAAATGATGGCCTATTAAGATTTGGGGATAGAATATGTGTTCCAAATGACTCAGATATCAAAAAAAATCAAATCCTAAGGGAAGGTCATAATTCAAAGTACACCATGCAACCTGGTTGCACTAAGATGTATAGAGATATCCAAAGTCATTATTGGCGGGAAGGCATGAAGAAGGAGATTGCAATATATGTTTCAATGTGTTTGACTTGTTAGCAAATCAAAGCAGAACACCAAAGACCTGGAGGTTTGTTGCAACCTTTAGATATTCCTGAATGAAAATTAAATTCAAGGAAGCGTGACAGAGTGGGAATGTATTACCATGGACTTTATTTCAGGACTACCCCGAACTTCTAGAAAGCATGATGCTATTTGGGTTATCATTGATAGGTTAACGAAATCTGCACATTTTCTACCGATCAATATGACTTATTCTCTTGATAGGCTTGCAGATTTATATATCAATAAAATAGTAAGACTTCATGGTGTTCCAAAGGAGATCATCTTTGATAGAGACTCCAGATTTCTATTTAGATTTTTGGAGAAGGTTATAGGAATCTATGGGCGCTAAAGTCAAGTTTAGCACTGCTTATCACCCTCAAACAAATGGTCAATCAGAAAGAACCATTCAAACACTTGAGGATTTGCTTCAAGCCTATGTTATGGATTGGAAAGGTAAATGGGATAAAAATATTTCTCTTATTGAGTTCACTTACAATAATAGTTATCATTCAAGTATTCAGATGGCTCCTTATGAAGCTATATATGGGCGAAAGTGCAGGACACCTATATGTTGGGAAGAAATTGATGATAGAAAGTTATTAGCACCAGAAAAAGTACAAGAGACTACTGAGAAAATTCAACTTATAAGAAAAATGTTAAAGACTGCTCAGAGTCGTCAAAAGAGTTATGCTGATAACAGAAGATGAAATATTGAGTTTCAAATCGGGGATTTTGTATTCCTAAAGGTCTCCCCTTCTAAAGGCATTGTAAGATTTGGGAAGAAAGGAAAGTTAAGCCCAAGATTTATTGGACCTTTTGAGATTCTTGAGAGGGTTGGTTCTGCCGCTTAGAGGATTGCCTTGCCACCATCATTATGCCATATCCATGATATATTTTATGTTTCAATGATCATAAAGTATATACCTGATCCCTCTCATATCATTAAGTATGAGCCGATGGTGATTGATAAAGACTTGTCTTATGTGGAAGAGACCACATAGATTATTGATAAAAAAAAAAAAAAAGGTCTTGAGGAATCGAGTCATCCCTCTAGTTAAAGTGATCTGGAAATATCATTCTGAAGAGGAAACAACTTGGGAGCTTAGGAAGAAATGATGAAAGCTTATCCTCATCTTTTCGTTGAATGAGGTATGATAAATTTAGAGGACTAAATTTTTCTTTAAGGAGGGGAGAGTGTAACATCCCCCATTTTTGAAAATTTAGTAAAAAGTTTGTTTGTAAAAATAAGGATTGTTTAATAATTATTTTATATTAAATGATATTATATTAAAAGTTTATGACTAGGGACCTAAGAGTAAATATTAGAAGTTTGATATAATTTATGAAAGATTCAGATTTAAGTTAAAATATATATATATATATATATATATATATATATATATATATATATAAATAGTGGACATGTGTCACTAGTTAACTTAAGAGTGCCACTTATCTTTGCTCTAAAGATGACACCTAGCCCCTTTCATGCATGAATGATACCTTGCAACTTTTGCATTAGCCAAAACTCAAATAATTAGATGAAAGGTTAAAGAAAACAAACCTGAAGAGTTGCAGCCAACGTGAGTTTGAGAAGAGATGGGAAGAAGAAGAAGAAGAAGAAGAAGAAGAAGAAGAGCTTGAGGTTTTTCACCAATTTTCTCACCTTTGAGTTTCAAATAATTTTAAGGCAAGTATTCTAACCCCATCCCACAGTAACCTTTATCTCTGTTTCTATTTTTATTCTGCAAAATTTGAAAGATTTCAACTGAGAACCAGACCTCATTTCGTTTTGATATAAAGCTATGAATCTGTAATTTTTTGATAATCTGACCTCTATGCAATATTTCGGTCATAACATTTTGTAATAAACTCTCATTTAGACAATACCTTTTCCATTTGAAAGTAGACAAAAAAACCTTTATTTTGATACTAAGATCGAATGATTTGGAGTTTAAATGCCTACTAAGACTTCTGTTTAAATTAACCCTACAGATTCTGTAAAATAGGGACCGAAATTTCTGACCTCTTGTTGCTTAACTACTTATAACTTTATGCTGTGAACTCAGATTCATACAAAGTATGATTTATTCGAAGCTAGACTCAAAATGATTTCTGTATATACCTAATTTGAAATTTTTGGAGTACAATTGCTAACTGAAACATCTGCTTTCATTGACCCTATGGATTCAGTAAAACAGAGCTAATATTTTCAGACCTTACGCTACAAAATTATATGTAACTCCCTGTCGTAAATTCCAATTCTTGTTAAACTTGATTTTCCTAAAATTAGATTGACAAAGCTTTCTAATGACACCTAGTCTGTATAAATTGGAGCGTAATTGGTTATCCAAATAGTTCATACAATGTTCCTATCAAATTATGCCAGAATCGAGCTTTGGTCGATTTTGGCTTTCCCTGTTTCTTCTCTTTGGAAATCGATTTTGGAAAAAAAAACTCTTACTTCATTTAAGCTTTACATTATTACCTTAAATTCCTGTATACTTTCGTCCTTTATTTATTTGTACATCTGCAGCTATCATCTAAAGATCATGTTTGCATCGTAATGATTCGGCACATGCATCCCATTGTTCCGCATTTGCTTTCGATATGTGCCTCTTCCAGTTTCATTTCTTTGGATATTGAACTTATCTAACTTTCTTATTTCAATTGAGCTATATATGGTTTCTTGGAATCCTTGTATGCTCTTGCTTTTGTTTCCTTTCAAATCTGAATACATTGTGAAATATTATGTTTGTATCGTATTGACTCGAAAGGCATATGTATATTTCGTTGTTCCACATGTGCTTCCGATATGTCCCAAATCATTATTCATAATACCCTTTTGTACTCTGGTGTTTGTGGGATTATTTGGACCTTTGCCAGAAATGGTAAAGGGTATGTGCTTAGAGCCCGTGATGCTCTAGATTATGTTTGGTGGTCATTCAGAAATGGATGGACCATATTATGTTTGGAATCCCACTTCACCTTCTATCTGTTTGATATGAAATTCAGAGCCAACCTAGCACTTGGGTAGGGTGAGAGGGCTCGAGTAGGAAAGGGCTACTCGTGGATGGAGTCGAGAACTCATCACGGCGTGGAGCCACCACTGAGTTAAACCTCACATGCACTATGCTAGAGTACGACGTCTGAGATTCTATTTCGTATTTGTTCTTTGATATGTTCTAAAATGCTTCTTATGCTTCCAAAATATCTTCATATGCTATTGATATGTTCTGAAGCATTTCATTCACCATTGATATGTTCCGAACTATTTCATATGCCATTGATATCCAAAATGCACATTACGTCTTTGTTATGCCTTGAAATTACCATATGTCATCGGTATGCTCTTTATGTCAATGATATGCTCCAATTTTCTTTCCTCGATTGTATGAACAAAACGTGATTCAAACGAAATGACATCGTAATTCTGCATTCATGATATCCAAATTGCTCCTTACGTCTTTGTTATGCCTTGAAATTACCATATGTCATTGATATACTCCTTATGCCAATGATATGCTCCAATTACCTTTCCTCGATTGTATGAATAAAACGTGCTTCGAACGATATGATATTGTAATTCTGCATTCAAACAAAACATGCTATTGTTTCATCTTGTATCTCTGCTTTGTATTTTGATACCTCATTTGTTTGAAAACTGTCCTCTTTGCTATGGATATGTTAGTCATTTGCTGAGCTTTATATGCTCACCCCGTTGCTATATAAATTTTTCAGGATAGCTTATCGCTCACTAAAATGTGTAAATTGGGTTGAGGTAGTGGAAGACTAGATGATTTTGAGGCAAATATTTTGTACTTAATAGGTTGATGTTGTATAAGTTCTTTTTAGGTGTAATGAAATATCAATGACAAATCTAGATTGATGTATCTTGTAAATATTTGAGAAGTACCTCTTATGTTAGGATTTTGGAAATGTTAGGTCTAAACTGTGTACTGATATAAACATGTAGTACATGTTGGTTTTGCGATTGCATTAATTGCCACGCTTATGGATTTATGATATAGTTATAGTTTAGTTAAGTTGCTTTTGGATTTTAAGAATCTTCTAGTGACATGATGTATGATTATAAACTGCACAGGTTATGTGAATTGTGGATTGTAGAGATGAATGACTTGAATATTTTTCTTAGTGACCTCAAATGTGTGATTGGATCCTGGATTGTTTGTTGAATCATAATATTATCAATCTTGAATTAGGTTCTCACCTCCTAAATGAGAATTAAATTCGGGGGGGGCGTGACACTCGGGCGGTGCCACCGCCGGCCAAGAAATCTGGGTCCGAATGGGCTGATCCATTCAACCCAATTTGGGTCTGTCAAGGACCCAATTGCCCCCAGATTAAGTTAATGGGATCACCTCCCATTCCTAACTTAATCTACATGCTAACTACGATATTTCTTAAGACATTTATTGCAACTTGCTCCAGCGCGTCAATCGCTTCTTCCGACAAACTTTCGGTGAACATCCGACGAACCTTTGGCGATGCTCCGGCGGACTTTCGGTAAACTCTTGGACTTGTGACAATCCACTTGGCGAGTTCTGACGAGCTTCTTTGGCATGCTCCTAGACTTCTCGGATTTGTTCCCGCAGAACCTCCGACGATCGTCCGGACTTCCGTCGAACTCTCGAACCCCCAACGTGATCATGGTCTTGACTCCGGTGCAACTCCTGCTGCATGTCTTTCTTCCATCGTAGTTAATCCTGCACACTTATCTCAACATATGGATTAGATAACAAATAACAATTGACTTCATCATGAAAATCCGAGATTCAATAATCTCTCCCTTTTTGATGATGGCAATCAATTAATAATAGAGTTACCCTTAACCCCCCCTATCTATATGCCATACTTGAGATAAGTTATTCTTGAATTCAAAACTTTTGAATTCAAGAGATATATTGATAAGTTAAGATCATTTAACCTTATCAATGCTCCCATCATGATTCCTATCATGATGTATTTCTCTGAAAATGATGTCAAGACTTGATATCCATTTTCAGGTTTTACATTTCAAATGTGAAAGATAGCAATCGTAGTAATTCATCATATGGTAAGATATCAACATGTAAAACTGCGATGTAAGTTGTTGATATCTTAACATAATACAAACATTTCAAGTGTTTAGCAATTATAGCATTTCATCACATGACAAGATATCAATTGGTAGAATTGCGATGTATGCTCTAGATATCTTAACATAGTGCAAATATGGCAATAACATATTGCAAATATTATGATAAGATATGGCAATCATAGCAATTCTATCACCAATTTATCATATATTTCGATGCAAGATTTTGATACCTTAACATAATTCAAATTCAAATATGGCACTCAAAGCATCAATTTATATAGTATTAAATTCAAATATGGCACTCATAGCATCAATTCATATATTTCTCCCCCTTTGTCATCAACAAAAAGGAAAACGATATTAACAAATTTTAACTAGGTTTATGTCATTTTTCAATAATGAGTGATAGGATACCAATTATACAAACATCTCAAGGAAAACATGACATGGAGATGATTTTCATTGCTTCTTCCTTTTTATTTTTGAATCAAATCTTTGTACGTAAAATTATTTTTCAAAAGAGAAGGAATCGTCAAATCCATTTCTCGAAAGATATTTTTCACATGATAAGTGTATGAGAGATGCATTTGCTAGTTGATTCCATATGTCAAAAATCAATGATGTGAATCCAAAACTTGATATGACATGTTTATTAAGTCCGAAAGAAAATAATGTATCGAGAAAATCCGATTGTAAGGATCAAGAAGATCCGAAAATGAAATTTAACACTTTAAAAAATGAAGATAAAACATGCTTATTATCATGGAAATTTTTGTATCCAAAACACATAATTTCCAACATGTAATTAAGGCATGTAATTGTGTAAAATCATCATGGAAATTAAGTGATTTGATCATTAAAAAAAATTCGAAAAATAATCTTAACAAGTTCATGCATTCGGACATATTAACATTCCTAATTCTCTTCTAATGATATCAAATTATTCTTCACTTAGAGGTTTTGTAAAAATATCAGCTAGTTGATGCTTAGTATCTATGAACTCTATGATTACATCATGATTAGTAACATGATCTCGTATAAAGTGATGTCTAATATCAATATGTTTTGTTCTTGAGTGTTGAATGAGATTCTTTGTTAAACATATTGCACTTTTGTTATCACATTTAATGGGAATGTTTTTAAGATGGACTTTATAATCTTCTAAGGTGTTTTTCATCCACACAACTTGTGCACAGCATGCACTAGCTGCAATATACTCAACTTCGGTTGTTGATAGTGCAACCGAGTTTTGTTTCTTAGATAACCAGGAAACAAGGGAATGTCCCAAAAATTGACATGTTCCTGATGTGCTTTTTCTATCTATTCTACACCCAGCAACATCCGCATCAGCATAAGTAATTAACTCAAAATTCTTGGATTTTGGATACCATAATCCTAGATTTGTGGTACCTTTAAGATATCTAAGTGTTCTTTTAACCGCTTTGAGATGAGATATCTTAGGGTTCGATTGAAACCTAGCACAAAGTCCTACACTGAACATGATATCTGGTCTAGTTCCAGTGAGGTAAAGTAAACTTCCTATCATACCCCTATAAGTTTTTTGATCGAAGCTTTCTCCACTTTTATCAACTTCTAACTTAGTGGAGGTGCTCATATGAGTGTTAATAGCTTTTGAGCTATCCATATTAAATCATTTCAGTAGATCTAAAGCATATTTAGTTTGACTAATAAAGATGTCATTTCTTAGTTGCTTAATTTGTAAGCCTAAGAAAAAGGTTAATTCTCTCATCAAACTCATTTCAAATTCGAGACTCATGGTTTTAGCAAAAGATTCACAAAGAGATTCATTCGTAGAACCGAAGATAATATCATCAACATAAATCTGAACAATGAGAAAATTATTTTCAAAATTCTTGATAAACAATGTAGTATTGACCTTGCCTTTTGTGAAATTATTTTCAATAAGAAAAGTACTTAGTCTATCATACCAAGCCCTTGGGGCTTGTTTTAAACCATAGAGAGCTTTAGTTAATTTAAATACATGATTAGGGAGGCTATTTATTTCAAATCCGGGAGGTTGTTCAATATAAACTTCTTCATAAATAAAGCCATTAAGAAAAGTGCTTTTAACATCCATTTGAAATAACTTAAAATTATTATTACTAGCATAGGCAAGGAGCATCCTTATGGCTTCTAATCTAGCCACAGGAGCGAAGGTTTCTTCGTAATCGATACCTTCTTCTTGGTTGAAACCTTTGGCCACTAATCTAGCCATATTTCTAACCACGATACCATATTCATCTTACTTGTTTCTAAAGACCCATTTAGTACCAATAACTAAATGGTCATTTGGCCTAAGAACAAGCTTCCACACCTCATTTCTCTCAAATTAATTTAACTCATCTTGCATTGCGATAATCCATGAATCATCTTTCATGGCTTCATCAATACATTTAGGTTCAATTTGGGAGAGAAAAGCAGCGTTGGCACAAAATTTTTTAAGAGAAGAACATGTTTGAACCCCCTTAGATGTGTCTCTTAGGATTAGCTCCTTAGGATGAGTATCTACATACTTCCAATCCTTGGGTAAGGATGTTTCGGAAGTGGATGCATCCAAGTTGCTAGTTGGAGAAGGGGTTTCATTTAAATTCAAAGAATCGAAATTAACATCATCATCAAAGTCATTTTTCTTGATTTCGGAAATCTCATTGAAAACAATATGAATAGATTCTTCTATAATTAAAGTCCTTTTATTGAAGATACGAAAAGCTTTAGAAACCGAAGAATAACAAAAAAAAATTCCTTCATCGGATTTAGCATTAAATTTTACTAAGGCATCTTTTTCATTCAAGATAAAACACTTACACCCAAATACTTTAAAATATGAAACATTGGGTTTTTTATTATTCCACAACTCATAGGGAGTTTTGGTGAGTAAGGGTCTTACTAGAACTCTATTCAAAATATAGCATGTAGTGTTTACGGCTTCGGCCCAAAAGTATTTGGGTAGGCTATGTTCATTCAACATGGTTCTTGCCATTTCTTGTAAATTTCTATTTTTTCTTTCTACTACTCCATTTTGTTGAGGATTTCTTGGAGTAGAGAAGTTGTGGTTGTATCCATTAGATTCACAAAATTCTTAGAAATCATAGTTTTGAAATTCACCACCGTGATCACTTCGAATTGATGAAATCATAAAACCCTTTTCATTTTGAACAAGTTTACAAAACTTGGTGAAATATCTAAAGCATTCATTTCTGTGTTTCAAGAAATAAGTCTATGTGTATCTACTATAGTCATCTACAATAACGAAGGCGTATTTGCTACCTCCTAGGCTTGATGTAGAGATTGGTCCGAACAAGTCCATATAGATTAATTGTAAGGGTCTAGAGGTGCTTATTTGATTCTTAGATTTGAAACTACCTTTAATTTGTTTTCCTAATTGACAAGTATCACACACATTATCTTTGATGAACTTGATATGAGGAATTCCTCGTACAAGTTCTTTGGATGATATTTGAGTGATTAGTTTCATGCTAGCATGACCTAATCTCCTATGCCAAAGCCAAGCACCCTCATTCAAAACCGAGAAACATATTTTATTGCAAAGATCATTGATGTCAATGGTGTATATGTTATTCCGTTTTAATGCAATCAAAGATATGTTTTTGTATGGTTTTTCAATGATACAAGCATTAGATTCGAATTTGACGATATATCCTTTATCACATAATTGACTAATACTCAATAGGTTATGTTTTAAACCATCAACTAACAAAACATCTTCAATAAAGAAGTTGGATTTGTTACCTATGGTTCCTTTGCCAATGATTTTATCCTTGTTGTTGTCTCGAAAGGTGACATAGCCTTCGTCTATGCTAGTGAGCTTAGAGAATTGAGATGGGTCTCCGGTCATATGCCTTGAGCATCCGCTATCAAGATACCATCTCTTGCTCCTAGCTTATGATGGTGTATGTCTCTATAAGAAAGGATAATTTTTAGGTACCCATTTACTTTTGGGTGCCTCAAAAACTAATTTACATTGTTTATTATGTTGCATAGAGATTATCATGGTTCCTTTAGGAATCCAAATCAGTTTGTTCGTGCTAATTTTCTTGAATGGACAATTGTACGTTTTATGTCCATGTTTGCAACAAAAGTTGTATTTGCTTTGGTGCTGAACATGTAAGATAGGGCCTTTTATGAAGGTGGTTGGATTTTGGTGAGGACTTCTAACAAATCCGATTCCACTTCTTTTGGGAATGTGACCCTTATTTGTAAGGATCATATTCAAAGACTTACTACCAACCTCGAATTTCTTCAAGGCATCCTTAAGTAGCAAGTTCTCCTTTTGGAGAGTTTCTATATCATGGCATTTTTCACATTGAGCTAAACTATCATGATATTCAGTTTTTAATTTATCAAAATTGCTAACAAGACTATCATGCTTATTTTTCAGCAATTTATATTTTCTACTAATTGTTTTGCATTCACCAAATAAGTCATGGAAGGTATTTAATAATTCATCAAATGATAAATCTGCATCAATTAAATTTATTACCTCTTCGCCGATGGCTATTAAGGTGTAATGAGCAACTTGCTCGGTGTTGGGCTCCTCTTCTTCGGACGCGCTCGAGTCATCCCACGTTGCTTTGAGCGCCTTCTTCTTTGATGTTCTCTTCTTGGCTTAGGGACAATCACTTTTGTAGTGTCCCAGCTTTTTACACTCGTAACAAATAACTTGGTCCTTTTTGGGTTCAAGTTTATTTTTTGTGTTATTTTTAAACTTGTTTCTCTTAATGAATTTTTTAAATTTCCTTGTTAGAAGTGTCAAGTCATCGTCATAGTCCTCATCACTTGAGTTTTCTCTCAAGTGGTCATCTAAAGTTCTAAGTGTCATATCCTTCTTGTTCTTTAGAATGATGTCTTCTTGCTCTTCATGAGCCTTGCAAGTCATTTGATAGGTTATTAATGACCCGATTAGTTCTTCAAGAGGGAAGTTATTTAAATCTTTAGCCTATTGAATAGCAGTGACTTTAGGGTCCTAACTCTTAGGAAGGGATCTTAGAATCTTATTTACGAGCTCAAAATCCGAAAAACTTTTGCCGAGTCCTTATAGACCATTGACGGCATCCGTGAAACGGGTGTACATGTCGCCAATAGTCTCACTCGGTTTCATTTGGAAAAGTTCAAAAGAATGTATCAAAAGATTGATTTTTGACTCTTTCACTCTACTTATGCCTTCGTGAGTCACTTCTAGTGTATGCCAAATATCAAACAAGGTTTCACAAATCGAAACACGATTGAACTCATTTTTATCAAGCGCACAAAATAAGGCATTCATAGCTTTTGCATTAAGAGCAAAAGTCTTCTTCTCTAATTCATTCCAATCGATCATTGGAAGAGAAGACTTCGAAAATCCATTTTCGATAAGATTCCAAAGTTCAAAATCCATTGAAATAAGGAAGATCCTCATTCGGGTCTTCCAATAAGTGTAGTTCGTCCCATTGAACATGGGTGGACGTGTAATAGAGTGGCCCTCTTGGTTTCCGACGTATGCCATCTCTCTTGGGTTTTAATCCGTTTGAGAGTTAACCCCACTTTGATACCAATTGTTAGGATCAAGAACACTAAGAGGGGGGGGGGGTGGTGGGGTGAATTAGTGCAGTGGAAAACTTTCGACGATTTAAAATGACGTTCGTACGAGAAAAGCGATTTCGATATAAAAGATGATTCAGAAATTGCTTTAACTTAGATTAGGCAAAGTGCAGTTAAAGTAAAACTATGGAGGCAGTTTGCAGTTAAGATAGAGAATAGAAAGTAATTGCAAACCGAAATACGATGTTCGTACGATAAAAGTAATTTTGGTATAAAAGCAAATTCGGAAGTTGCTTTAACATAGATTAGGTGAAGTGCAGTTAAAGTAAAGCTATGGAGGCAGTTTGCAGTTAAGATAGAGAACATAAAGTAAATGCAAACCGAGATTTAGAGTGGTTCGGTCAATCTTGACCTACATCCACTTTTGGCTTCCTCCTTCGATGAGATCACCGACGTCCACTAAAGGCCTTCCTTCAATAGGCGAAGGCCAACCACCCTTTTACAGTTTCACTCCTTTTGACGGGCTTAGGAGACAACCCTTATAGAAATTTTTCTCCTCTCTTGAAAGGTCAAAACTTGGAAGAAAAGAGGGAGGAGAACTTCTAGCCTTTACAACACTTTTGAGCTCTAAAAATCACAGAGTAAGATTGGATATTCGATGCCCTTTCATGCAGGAAAGGGTGGGGTATATATAGGCCCCAAACTGGTTTGAATTTGGAGCTTAAAAATATCTTTTCCTGGATTTCCGGGGTCTTGGCGGTACTACCTCCTGATTGGGGTGGTACAACCGCTTGCCAGCTCGGAGACTAAGCCTTTGGGCGGTGCCACCGCCTGACAAGGGCGGTTGCACGGCCTAGTCTCGCTCAAAGACTGAGCCCAGGCAGTGCCACCGCCTAACTAGAGTGGTTGCACCGCCCAGATTTCCTAGGAGACTGAGCTCCCGAGCGGTGCCACCGTCGGCTAGGAAATCTAGGTCTGAATGGGCTAATCCATTCGGCTCAATTTGGGTCTATCAAGGGCCCAATTGCCCCCAGATTAAGTTAATGGGATCATCTCTCATTCCTAACTTAATCTACATGCTAACTACGATATTTCTTAAGACATTTACTGCAACTTGCTCCGGTGCGTCAATCGCTTCTTCTAGCGAACTTCTAGTGAACATCCGACGAACCTTCGGTGATGCTCCAGCGGACTTTCGGCAAACTCCTGGACTTGCGACGATCCACTTGGTGAGTTCCGACGAGCTTCTTTGGCAAGCTCTTGGACTTCTCGGATTTGTTCCCGCAGAACCTCCGACGACCGTCCGGACTTCCGTCGAACTCTCGAACCCCTAATGTGATCATGCTCTTGACTCTGGTGCAACTCCTGCTGCATGTCTTTCTTCCATCGTAGTTAATCCTGCATACTTATCTCAATATATAGATTAGATAACAAATGACAATTAACTTCATCATCAAAATCCGAGATTCAATAATTTTTTATATCAGGAACATAATAAACATCTTAAATGCATAATTCTTTACCATTATTAAGTTCAAGGAGAATTTTACCTTTGCCTCTTACTAATCTTTGAGACAAATCACCAAATGTAATGTTCTTGAAAAAACTTGTATCCATTTTTTAAAATAGCTCTTTGATACTACACATATGATTTGAGGCTCATGTATCTAGATACCATGTCATAGGCTGACCCTCTTTCAAATTATCATAACTCATTAGCAAAACTTAATTTTTATTTTTTTCTTCCTCAATAAAATGTATCATATCACCTTGATTGTTAGGATTATAATAATATTCATAGGAGTAATATCTATACCTTTTACAAATATAGCATTGTATTTCAGACCTTTTAGACTTTCTGCCATATCCACGGCCTCGGCCACGTCCTCGACCATAACCTCGGCTTCTTTAGCTTGAATTTTCTCCACCATCTTTATTATTTAGAGATTCTTGATTGGTTTAATTTCTGCCTCCTCTTCCTCTTAATCCACATCCTCTTCCTCTTTGAGAATTTGATTCACCTTTATTTTCAAGTGTAAGTTTAGCTTGTAATACTTATTCCATAATTTTGTCTTCTCCTCTTTTTATAATCCTTTATTCATGAACTTGAAGGGAACTCATAAGTTCTTCTAAATATATTTTTTCAAATCTTTAGATTCTTCAATTGCAATAACAATAAAATCAAATTTTGGATCTAGATATCTCAGTGTTTTTTCTATTACTCTTTGATCACTTATTTGTTCACCATTTCGTCTCATTTGATGAACAATAGAAATAATTTTTGAGAAGTAATCAAAAATGGTTTCAGAAGTACCTTGTTATAATTTTTCAAACTTGGCTCGTAAAAGTTGTAGACGAAGTTTCTTTACCTTATCAATACCATCGAATGCTTTTTAAAGCATTTCCCAAGCCTCTTTTGAAGTATTTGCTAGAGCGATGATCTCGAATATTGTATCATCAAGCCCTTGGTAGATCGTGAACAAAGTCTTTTTCTCCTTCTTCTTTTTATCTTTGAGTTACTTTCTTGCTTCTGCATTCATTCTTATGTTGGACTTGGTTCAACATATCTATCTTCTACAAACTCTCATACATCTTCATAGCCTAAAAGAACCTTTATTTGGATGCATCATATATCATTATTTTCTTTTGTCAATCTGTGGATCTGAATTTGGATGGTACTTGGGGAAGAGGCTATAGCTTAACCTATGCTCTGATACCAAATGTTGAACTTGATAGGAAGAAGGGATAGATTTATCAAATAAAGGAAGAGTATGATAAGTTTCAATCTTCTATATTTCTCTCAAGAAACTCTTTACAATTTCAGAAATTCTATTTTTTTCATACCTAATATATGAGGTTTATATAGTTCCAAAGATATATTATATTAATTATATTCAAAATGAGTCATTCTAGACACCTTTTCAAAAATCAATAACCAATTTAACTTATCTTTCTATAGACATTTAATCTATTTTTTCTTCTTAATATAATGGATCTTCCTCTTGATATAATATATTTTTTTATGAAATTAATCTCTTTATAACACTTGAACAAGTTTAATTCCAATATATCTTTCAATTTTTTCGTAAGCTTAATTATTTTTTTATGTTTTGTCTCCTTTGATCTCTCTCTCTCTCTCATCTTTCTACTTCTTGCTTTGCTTATGTGCTTTTATCTTTGTTAACCCCTGCATTGTTTTATCTCTCTCTTTTTTTTTTTTTATCTTTTTGGTTCTCCCTAGCTCTCATATTTCTTGTTTTGCTTCCTTACATTTATCTCTCTTAACCCCTCCATTATTTCATCTCCTTTTTTTTTTTTTTAATCTCCCTTGCTCTCTCTCATCTTTCTTTCTGATGGGATACAAAGAGAAACTAAACTTTTGTATATAAACAAATACTAACAGGTCATATCACGTAATGGAATTAAATGAAATCACAATCAAATAGAACACTAAGATTTACATAGAAAACCCCTCTAATGTGAAGGGTAAAAACCATGGGACAAACTAGAGATTATCTACTATAAGAATAATGAATATACAAATCTCAGTCTTTTGCCTAAAACCCTAGCAACAATCACAAGAGAATAACTGGGATACAAGAATTATGTCACTATGCACAATATCCAAATTCTCCCCAAGTAATCACAGTAATAATCTACTATAAATATGATCTAACCTGAAATAAGAACACTGTAGAACAGTCTCTCTGCGTTATCCTTGTCTTCTTCCCTTTCCTTCTCTTATTTTTCTGCCCTTTTCTCTTCCTTTTTGAGTCAAGTTGCTATTGCAGTTTTCTGCCTCATTACTATAATTTTTCTCCTCTCAATTTCGTAGCCCCCACTCTCCCTTAATTAGATCTAGGGTTTTATTTAAAAGGGAGGTAGGTTGTAGCCTATTAAAGCCTACTATGGGCTGAACCTATGGGCTGTCAACCCAACAACATCCTCCTTCAGCCCATAAGGGAGACTGTATTATGACTCTTCAATGTGAAGCTATCTCGACCAGCTGTCGGTACATCTCTTATCTTTTTTTCGGTAAGGTCTTTGTCAACATGTCTACTCCATTATCATCTGTATAAATTTTCTGCAATTGCTTTTCTTCGAGTACATTTCAAATCCAGTGGTATCTAACATCTATTTGCTTTGACTTGGAATGAAAAGTTGAGTTCTTATACAAATAGATGACACTCTGACTGTCACAATTCACCACATAGTTTTTTTGTTTCAGCCCCAATTCTTATAAGAATTCTTTCGTCTATAACAGTTTTTGCAAACTTCTATAGTAGCAATATATTCTGCCTCTGTGATGGAGAGAGCAATACACATTTACAATCTGGATTGCTATGACATAGCTCCCCTTCAAAAGTAAGTACAAAACCTGATGTGGACTTCCTCGTATCAATATCTCATGCCATATATGCATCTGTGTAACTTGTAAACACAGGTGGTCTACCTCCAAAGCTTAAACAAACCTTAGAGCTCCCTCTAAGATATTTAAAAATCTACTTCACTGCTACCCAGTGTTTTTTGCTTGGATTTGCAAGAAATCTACTAGTAACACCCACTATATATACGATGTCCAACCTCGTACACACAATTGCATACATTAAACTTCAAACTACTGAAGCATAAGGAACTTTCTACATTTTCTCCTTCTCATTATTTGACGGACTTAGTTCTGAGCACAACTTGAAGTGATCTACAAGAGAAGAACCAATTAGCTTTGCATTGCTCATACAGAACCTTTTCAATACCTTCTCGATATATTTCTTTTATGATAACCAAATCTTCTTAGTTTTTCTGTTACGAAAAATTTACATGCCCAATATTTGCTTTGCTGACCCCATATCCTACATTGCAGAAGATTCACTCAGTTCTTTCTTCCACTTGTCAATTGTAGATATTTCTTTCCCAAGAATAAGCATAACATCAATATAAAGTAAGAGAATAATAAAATCATTACCAAACCATTTGATGTACACACAATGATCTGAAGTCATTCTTTTGTATCCATTTTCTGTTATAAATGAATCAAACATTTTGTACCACTGTCTTGGAGCTTGTCCACTCATCATCTGTCATAGTTATGGATTTTATACTATCCCCTTGCAAAGGTCCATACAAGTCTTTGTAATACAAAAGATCTTCCATTCTTGGTTTCCATATCATCTAATTATTTTCATTCAAGCTAATCATGCGAGAAACACTATCGGCCTCCATGTTCAAGCATAAAAATTAAATCACCAAAACCTTGCTTTGATACCAGTTGATGGGATACAAAGAGAAACTAAACTTTTGTATATGAACAAATACTAGTAGGCCATAACACGTAGCGGAATTAAATGGAATCACAATAAAATAAAACACTAAGATTTACGTGGAAAACCCTTCCAACGTGAAGGGAAAAAACCACGAGGCAAACTAAAGATAATCCACTATAAGAATATTGAATAAACAAATCTCAGTCTTTTGCCCAAAACCTTAGCAACAATCATAAGAGAATAACTGAGATATAAGGATTACGTTACTGTATACAATATCCAAATTCTTCCCAAGTAGGCACAGTAATAATCTATTGTAATTCTGATCTAATCTGATATGAGAACACTGCATAACAGTATCTCTGCATTGTCCTTATCTTTTTCCCTTTTCTTCTCCCCTTTTCTCTTCCTTTTTGAGTCAAGTTGCTGCTGTAGTTTTCTACCTCGTTACTACAGTTTTTCCCCTCTCAATTTCACAACCCCTACTCTCCCCTAATTAGATCTAAGGTTTTACTTGAAAAGAGAGTGGGTTATAGGCCGTCAGCCCAACACTCACTTTCTTCTTGTTTTGTTTCCTTAACTTTATTTCTCTTAGCTCCCGTATTCATTCATCTCTCTTGAAATTATCTTCCGGTGAACATTTTCCTCCATCTTAAAAAATTTTGCAACTGCATCTGTAGCCTGCTGGTGTGGATCCACACACTGCACAATGTTCAACTCCTCTGTGTGCTGCTGTTCTCCAAACTGCTAGCTCTTACACACACATCCTGGCAAAGGCCAAACTGCTGATCCCTCCTCCGAATTCATCCTGCGATCTCTGAATTGTGTGCCAGTCACAGTTGTTTGCTGCAGTTGAATGGCTCACTGACAGTGAGTTGAGAGTGCAGATGGCTTCCATAGGTGTCATTGTGCCGAGCTCACTATGTGTTCTCCATCTTGTGAGTTACGTAAATAGTGAGCACTTCGAAGTCCATGGTGGAATACTAATTGTTTGCGGATCCCCAATAATTGTGTTGGTGTGTGAAATGAGCAGAAATCAAACTAGGCCCAGGGATGTCTTTTTCTTTGTCCTCCCTCCCTCGCAATCTAATCACCACAAGGTTACTGCTAACTACAGGCCCCCCTACTGCTTAGCGATTGATAGAAAAAAGATGTGGGCCGTCGTAGGTATCTGTTCAATGAGAAAAGAAGTGAGGCTTAGTGATGAGATCATTGTGAGAAATGATGAAGACTCCACCAACCTTACAATCTCCAAAATGACATCATTTGGAAAGCCTCCCTGCATAATTAGGTGGGCTTTCAGGAACAGATTTTGATACCATTTATGCTTCTCAGTGACAAAACAGATATATGCAACTTACCCTTTTAAGGAAAAAGATTTATGCAATCCAAAGATATCATAATATTCATTTAAGGTGAATGAGGATTTTGCCATGCAATAATATTAGTTGTCCATTTTCTTTTTTTTTTTAACTAGCTTGAGGATCTTTTACATGTTCTGTGGTCTCTTTCGTTCATCAAGTTCCTGATGAGTTGACTTCAGATGTGGATCAGAGCTAGCTAAATGTTCTATATCATTCCATCAGAATTTGATGACTGTTCTAATCATGAGGCATATGTAACCTCAAAGCAAATCTAATAAATGCTTGAAACTTAATGATTAGGTTGCACCTGAGCATACTTTTTCTCCAAATGCTTCATTGCTTTGGAGTTTCCTTCCTTCAACCATTAGTGATCACCATAACTAAATCTGAATTCACCACTCAAAAGCTACAACATCTGAATTAAACCACTATTACCTTGATGAATACTGAATGTAATTAGAATGGTGAGTGCACTTATATTGAGTGTGCATATGGCTGGCATCTCTTTTCGTTCAAATAGTCAATTTTGAAGAACTTATTAGGTCCCTCTCGCCCCCGCTAAAGGGATATCGCCTTAATGAATAAGTCGGTATGGGATGGTGTCTGTTTTGATAAGAGGAGGGGGAGAAGCAACCCTGGATTCTATTTAGAAGCACAAATGAGATGCGAGAGCGTCACACCTGTGAAAGGCCTATACTATACGACTGAACAACCCGAATTATGCTGAGCTTTTATGTCAAGAGGGTAAAAAGGAGATGACACGAGTACTTGACGCCACTATCTATCTATTGTCAACTTACCTTAGAAAAGGCGCTAAAACAAAGTGGCCAATAGGTTCGACTTTCTAATATAAGAAAAGGTCATACAAACACCTTAGCAAGATCGTCTTCAGCATGAATAAAGAGAATCACATTGATTCCAAAGGCCTAGCTAATTCCTATATTCTTTCTCTTTGTAAAGAAGGCCTAGCTAGTTCCTATATTCTTTAAGCTTCTATACTATTTGATTGATTATGATGGAGAGAGTTATTTAGATGGCTAATCTTTGTTCTTGGAACTATCTCAGGCACAAAAAGATGTGGAAGTGAATGAATCTTAAAGATCATATATAGTATGTCCTCTGGACTCGTAGCTCATGCACACCTCCTTTTTCAGAGAACACTTTTCCTGAGTAGAAGTTAGCAGCAACCATGCATCTGCCACTTTGAGTGCTTTTGGCTAATTTTTTTTTTACAGTACTGGCACAAGAAATTTACTAAAAAAGGGTTACCGCAAAGTATCATGAAGGAGAGCAAGGATGAGAAAGATGAGGGAGAAGAGAAAGGCTGGGTTGATGTCACATCATGAAGGAAATTTTTCTTCCATGATTAGGTGCACAACAGTGGAAGCTTCAGAACCAAACAAGCAAGCGAATCTGTCATGCAGACAACAATGTCTTCCTTGTAGTCATCAGGTTTCAGCAGCGAGGCTTGTGTGCAGGAAACACTAACCTTTGGTTGGTCTCGGTGAGAAGGAGATGGAGAAGAGAGCCGTGTCACAGGATGCTTCTGCGTCTCTGCTAATTCATTGGCTTCTCCACGTAATTTCCCACAGTTTTATTGAACTGCAATTGGGACATGCGCCATCGAGGGATGACTGCCGTTCAAGAAAGCTGTGGAAGACTACATAGAGAGCCATCTCTCCAGATCTTACACACATCCCTCCCTCCCTCCCTCTCTCTCTCTCTCTCTCTCTCTCACTCTCTCTCTCTCTCTCACTCTCTCTCTCTCTCTCACACACACACACACTGAAGAACGTTGGTCCAAATTGGCTCTTTCTATGTTCACTTTGAAAGCTGTGGAAGACTACATAAAGAGTCAAAACTCCAGATTTTACACTCATCCTCCAGAGGGAGAGAGAGAGAGAGAGAGACCAATGTTGATCCAAAATGGCTCTTTCTAGCTCACCTTGAAAGCCGGGGGAAGACACAAATCCCCCAGAGAGAGAGAGAGAGAGAGAGAGAGATAGAGAGAGAGGAGATGAGGTTTCAGTGAGAACGGAGAGGGGGGCGGGGAGGTGATACTTATAGAGGATGAAATGGGGCTTGGGTGAACCAGATCCCAAGAAGAATAGAGGTTTCACTGATCCCTCTCTCCCTCCTCCCTCCTCCCTCTTCCACAAAGAAGATAAATCTCATAGCCACTTGGACCGATGGGTCCGAATGGCATGTGACTAGCTGACACCTCACTGGTCCCATTTGCCTACCTAATTCAGCAAAAATTGACCACATCTCGAGTCATGCACTCCATGAATACATTGAGGAGTCTGTGTGAACGTGGACATCATTTATGTTTCCCAAGAGAAATTTTAGAGCTGGCTATTCCTATAGGGTGTTCCATTGCAGCATTGACCACCCAAAATGAGAGGGAAGGTCTTCCATGAGAATCTCTTATAAATTTGCGCCTTTGTCATTCCCAAAGCTATAGGTACTGCAGATTAGATACCTGAAGCATGATTAAACCAATTTCGATAATGCCTTCTTGATATGTTGGCTGTGATACAGATTAAATGACTCAATCAGATCAACCATGTTAAGCTTTTGGATCCGAACCTGATTAACTAATTAGCAATTAAGGTGGGCACACGAACAAGTATATAATCACAACTCGGTGTTGCTGCATTCATGGTCATTATGCTAACATTAGATGCTTTGAAAGCCAAACAGAGCACCAAATAATTGCATATGACAAGATATAATGTTCTCTCCACACCGTTCAATCATTTATGGACAAACCATTCAATCAAGAGGGCATGTTCTTCTAACGAGATGCCATCTCTTTAGGCTCTAAAATAATGAGGTTGCTCTATCGGAGGTAATAAGTAGTAGTTGAGCCGCTCCATGGAAATATGACTCGGATTGATCAGATGCTTGTCCCCATCTGTTTTAGGCTGCCATGACATGGATTTTGGTTGTGATTGGAATCATGTCATTCTTAGAACCGTAGCAGATTTTAAGCTTGGGATTGATCTTTTTAGAGGATCGACCTCCTTCAAATTCTATAGGGGTTCCTTCATTCAAATTGCTGCTCAAAGGCCGTAGAAAAGATTAATCTATTGCTTGTTAAAAG
The DNA here is from genome assembly GCF_036884655.1 of Musa acuminata AAA Group. Taxonomy (NCBI): domain Eukaryota; kingdom Viridiplantae; phylum Streptophyta; class Magnoliopsida; order Zingiberales; family Musaceae; genus Musa; species Musa acuminata. The sequence continues at coordinate 20,613,780 of NC_088355.1, read as the reverse complement.
AGGATGAATACATGGTTATTTATAGGGCTTATAAACCCTAACTCCTAATAGGACTCCTACTCAAGACTCCTATTCCTTTACAACTCTTAATGCTTCTCTAAGAACAACTCCTAATAGGACTCCTACTCAAGACTCATATTCCTTTATGATACCGGGAGTGATGCAGAATGGGGGGGTGTAGAATAGATTTCGAAAGAAAACCGACGACATAGTTTTTTCGGATAAAAAATGGATGAACTCACAAAAAAAGTCGACAGTACAATCGTATTTGTTGTAATGAGTTTTCCAAACATAAAAAAGGAGCGAACTCATGAAGCAACTTTGGTAAAATGAAAAATAATTCACCACCAAGTTTAAAATCAAAAGGGATATAGAAAGATCACCACCCTAAGGATAATAAACAATGATACACCACTCAAGGACATATCCAAGAGATACAGAGTTCAAGAGAGCACTCTAAGAGAGCTTCTACCAATATCCTCAGTTTCTAAAATCCTTTCTAAGCCCTAAATACCAAAATAAGTACTAGTGCATGAAACAACCCTTCATGCATAAGGAATTTCGAAATTAAGTATTCACAGCTACTAACCAACTCCTTTAATGCATTCCTTGGTCATGAAGAAAAGCATCTAGAAACAACTTTAACTTTGTGCAGGGAATATGCTGATGAGCTGTCATATTTGAGTGGGCTGAGTTGAAGATTCTGAGGAATCATTGTTGATTGAAAAAAATATTACATCATAATCAAGGTTTATATGATCAGATTATAGTAAATTAGACACTCCCGTGTCAATCTCCCCTGGTTGAAAAAGACTTGTCCTCAAGTCCTTGTTTGATTTGTCAACATGATTATAAAAAGGACTTAGATCAGCCATAGTAAATGTTGGGGATACTCCGTAATCTTCTGGTAGCTCAATCTGATAAGTATTTTTACCAATTTTCTTAAGCACATTGAATGGACCATCAGTCTTTAGTTTTAATTTTTCAAATTTGCCCGGTGGAAACCTCTCCTTCCTTAGATGAATCCTGACCAAATCACTTGCATTAAACTCCACCTATTTTTTGTGTTTATTGGCAGCTTACATGTACCTCTCATTTTGCTTTTCTATATTTGTTTTAACACCCTCATGTAGCTTCTTTATCTGCTTTACTCTCTCATCAACATCTCCACTAAATTGCTTAGTTGATGAATGAGGGACGAAGTCTAAAGTGTTGAATCTCATATTTTGATGATGAAACCAATTGATAGTGGTTATGATTTGATATGCATTTTGAGTGACGTAGGGAGCTTCGATCAGGAAGAGAAGCAAGAAGAATCATGTTGGGCCAGAGAAAAACATGTCAAAAGATTGGATGTCGAGCCGAAGGATCAGTTGACATATTGATAGAAGGCTTCGGTCCATGGGTTTGGGCATCAGGCCAAGAAGAGCAAAAATTACGCCAAGGAAATCGAAGTTGCAGACATTAACTGGCCGATTGGGCACTAGGCCACAAGAGAGGACGATACGTCGAAGAATCGGACGAAGCATCGAGGAATCAATGACATGTCAGACAACATGATTCAAGCTTTGTAATAATTGTCTAAAACGAAGTAGGTTTTTATATGTGCAGGATTAACTACAATAGCAAGGCATAAAGCAAAATGAAGTCTCGGAGTCAAGGACGCTATTTCGTTGGGAGTTCGAGAGTTCGTCAGAAGTTTTGTCAGAATTAATCAAGAAATCTAGGAGCTTGCCAAAGAAGCTCATTGGAACTCGCTAAGAAGATCATTGTGAAGTCCAGGAGCTTACCAGGAGTCTATTGGAATATTGCCGAGAGATCATCGAAAGTTTTTCGGAAGATCGCCGGAAGCTTGTCGGAAAGAAACCTAGACTTATGGACTTAGCTTAGTAAATATCTTAAAATTCGTAGTTAGCATATAATTGAGATTAGAATTGGGCCAACCTAATTAAGGGATAGTTGGGCCCAAGTTTGGGCTATGTTGGGCCAAGAGAAAGGCCCAAACAATGACCAAACAAGTGAAACCATCATGGCACAATCTTCGAGACTATGTCAAGCGGTGGTACCGTCAGTCTGGGCGGTGGTACAAGTGAAACCATCATGACACAATCTTCGAGACTATGTCAAGCGGTGGTACAGTCAGTCTGGGCGGTACCACCGCCCAAACATAGTTTTCTAAGCGGTGGTACCTCCCAGTGTTAGGCTGCAAGCGATGGTACCGCCCAGTGTTAGGCTGCAAGCGGTGGTACCGCCAGTCTGGGCAATGGTACCGGCCAAACATAGTTTTCTAGGCGATGGTACCGCTCGTACCCTGAAATTTTAGGGGATTTGAATTTTGGCTATTTTTGAAGCCATTTGGGGTCTATAAATACCTAAGCTATTCCTACATGGAGTAGTGAATAAAAACTCTATGTTTCTAGAGTTGAAAACCCTTGTAAAGTATAGAGTCACTCCTCCTAAAGTTTAGAGACCATTCGAAGGGAGAGTGTGAAGGAAGCTTTATAAAAAGGGGCTGTAAATATTCTCTCCTAAACCGTAAAAGGAGAATAGAGTTGTAAGAAGGAGGTTGATCTTTACCTATTAAAGAAAGATCCTTAGTGGATGCCGGTGGCTTCGACGGAAGAAGAATCGGTGGAGTGGATGTAGGTCACGATGACCGAACCACTATAACTCGGTTTGCATTTACTTCTTACAATTTACATTTACTTCAAACTGCCCTTCTTTACTCTCACTGCTCAACTTCCTTAATCTTCTCTTTGCACTCTTACGAAAGCTTTCAAGTTCAATTTCTTTCCGAAATGGATTTAATCGAAACGAAAGATTTTCGAAATCAATGCTTTTCTTCGTTGCACTAATTCACCCCCCCCCCCCCCCCCCCCCCTCTTAGTGCCGACTCGTTCCTAACAGTTGGTATCATAGCCTTATAATTTCTCATTTGGTTTAACACCCAAGAGAAATGACTCTTTTCGGCTTTTAAGAGGGTCACTCTCTCATTCGCCTCCCTTGTTCAATGGGATGAACTACACATACTGGAAAACTCGAATGAAAGTTTTCTTGATTTCTTTGGATTTAAATTTATGGAGTATTGTTGAAAATGGCTTTCAAAAATCTTCTAAACTAATGAACGAATGGAATGATTTGGAGGAGAAGATTTTTTCTTTAAATGCTAGAGCTATGAATGCTTTGTTTTGTGCCTTAGATAAAATCGAATTCAATCGAATTTCTATATGGAAGCGATTTTCGATATTTTGCACATTCTTGAAACCACACACCAAGGCACTAGTAGATTAAAAGTTTCGAAGATTAATTTTTTGATGCATGATTTTGAGTCATTTCGAATGAAGCCGAGCGAAACTATTGTTGACATGTACACCCACTTTACGGATGTCGTCAATAGTTTAAAAGCTCTTGGCAAATATTTTTTAAATTTTAAATTTGTTAACAAGATATTAAGATCCCTTCTAAAGAGTTGGGATTCGAAAGTAACGACCATTCAAGAGGTCAAGAATTTGAACAACTTTCCTCTCGAAGAACTTATAGGTTCATTATTGATATATGAAATGACTTACAACGCTCATGAAGAGCTTGAGAACAACCTTCCAAAGAATAGGAAGGATTTGACACTTTGAATAATAGAATACCACTTGAGTGATGACTCAATTGATGATGATGACTTTGAACTCTTAAAGCTTAAAAAATTCTTAAAACAAGAATCAAAGAATAAAAACAAACATAAAAAGAATGCAACTACTTGCTATGAACACAAGAAGAAGGAAGCATTTTGGGATGAAACAAGCTCATTCGAAGACAATGAGCAAACCAACAAGGGCAAGGTGCAACTACGCTTTGACAGCTTTCGTCAATAAGGTAAGCGACTCAATCGAATCTTTTTTTTCTTACCATGAAATTACTTAGTGCTTTTCTTGATTAGTTTATAAAAAATAATAATAATAAATAAATAAAAGGGGATCATGCTAGTAATTTTGAAAATGTTAATGACAATTACATGTTTTATGAAAATACAACAAAATGTTAGATATAAATCTAATGCTTGTACACCTAATAAGAATAATCATATGTATGTTTTTAAGAAGCAATAATATGTAATCATGTTGATTTCCTTATTGCTTTTCGATTTGGATTGAAGATGCCTTATGTTCAATGAAACCATGCTTGATGTTTTAATAAAATAATGTAATGATGATTTTAGATCATGCTTAATGAGTTTGTCTTTCAAAATTATGCATGATGATTCTTGTGATTTATGGATTATCGATCTTTGCCGTAATGAAAGTTCTTTTTCGTTTTAAACTATGATGCATATTTTTGTTTGGCATAAAAAGATAAAAGCATGCTTGTATGAAATCAAATCACTTAGATTAAAACAAAAAGGGAGAATGCATATTTTTCTTGAAAATACCTCTAAAGCTTTTCGACTTTTAAACAAGTGATTCTTAGTGATGAATCTATCTTATATAAACTCTTGAAAATGATCTGGATTTGACGATTTAAATTTAAATGAGTTTTATCTTAATTTTTTGAAATTTATAACTTGAGATTTCTTATGCAGAATCAAGATATTATATCATTTGATCTCCTATGTTTCTTTTATCCACTTATAAAAGAAGAGATTTGTTGAAATAAATCATGCTTATGGCATTCATGAAAAATTAAGACATTATGCATGAATCGAGTTCTCATGAGAATCTATTTACGTTGCCTTCATTGAATTTTCTTGAAATGATTTTGATGATTTTGATTATTTGAATTTGAATGTGTTTTTACCTATATCGTGATTTTGATTATTCAAAATTACTTGAGATTTGAATTTGAATCATAAAATTTCTTATACATGAATTGAAAATTTTTTTTCTATGTTTCTTTTTGCGATTTACTAAAGAGAATATCTTTTTCAAAATTTATGACTTAAAATTTCGTTTGAATATCTTTTATTATTTGATCTCCTAAGACTTTATTTTAATTATTTAAGAGGAGATTTATCAAAATGAATCATGTCTTTTGGTATTCACATGATCTCATCTTTCATGATTTTTTATCTTTGTATAATTCCTTATATTTTTGAAGTATATCTCATCACATAATTCTTCTTGATATTCTTCATGTGATGATATGAATGCATGAAATGCTCATGATATTGTTTTGATGCTCTAAAATGATGTAAATTTGCTAGCTTATGAGTATCATGTATGATATGATGATTGATTTATTTTTAGTATCATGTATAGAGTAAGGATGATATGTAAAGTTTTAAAATTATGCATGTTGTAAATTGAAACTATAATGATGCACAAATATATTGAAATAAGGTTGATACTTTACCTTTGTCATGATGAAAAGATTGATAAAAAGGAAAAAGAATTACAACATTGTATTCTTCCCTTCTATTTGACAATGACATAGGGGGAGCAAATTTTGCTAGCTTGTTAGCTAGCTTGCATACTTCAAGAAGAAGTAAAAAGCTTGCTTATCTCAAAAGATGCATAAATCTTGCCAACTTTCATATGTGTAAAATTTGCTAGCTCACAAATTGTAAGGAGAAAAACTTGCTTGCTTGCTTGCACATCTAAAGAGAAGCAAAAATTGCAAATGTACATATCGTAAAAAGATGCAAAACTTATTAGCTTGCTTCAAGTAAAACATTGTATCTTGCTAGCTTGTTATCTTGCATTATTTTTCAAAAACTTGCTAGCCTATATACTTCAAAGAGAAGTAACACTTGCCAAATTGCTAGCTTGCATGTTGTAAAATAATGTAAAATTTTGCTAGCCTGCACTTTGCAAAGGAAGCAAAAATGACACTTCTTAAAATAATAGAAAGAGCTTGCTATCTTGAACATCACTGGTTTGCCTATCTTAAGAAGCAAAAATATAAACTTGTAAAATTTACAATCATGCACATCTTTAAAATTAATGATGATTTGATGATTATGCATGTTGTAAAGTGATATAAAATATGCTAGCTTGCATGTTCTAAATATGATGTAACACTTGCTAAATTTTCTAGCTTACAAATTACATAATGATAAATGCAATGTTTGACATTATATCTCTAAACACTTGATAGTTGCACTTCTCCTTTTTGTTGATGACAAAGTGGGAGAAGTATGATGATGTTATGCATAAGTTTATGATAACATGTTGCTTGGATTTTTGAATCCAAGAGTTCTATCAATATGGCATATTGATAGGGGGAGTTTGTTTAAACTCCGGGAGTTAAGGTTAACTCCGTCATCAATTGGTTGTCATCATAAAAAAGAGGGAGATTGTTGAATCTCAGATTTTGATGATGAAACAAATTAATAGTATTTATGATTTGATCTGCGTTTTGAGTGATGCAGGATGCTTCGATCAGGGAGAGGCAATTAAAAAAGGAAGAATCATATTGGGCCGGAGGAAAACATGTTAGAAGATTGGACGTCGAACTAAAGGATTGGTTGACTTATCGATAGAAGGCTTCGGGTCGCAAATTCAGATATCGGCCAAGAAGAGTGGATATTGTGCCAAGGATATCGGAGTTGCGGAGGTCAACTAGCTGATTGGGCAATAGGCTGCAAGAGAGGATTATGCACCGAAGAATTGGACGAAGTGTCGATGGACAAATGACATACTGGACAATATGATTCATGTTGAATCTCGAATTTTGATGATAAAATCAATTGGTAAATTATTTGATTAATCCTTATGTTGAGATAAGTGTACAAGATTAACTACGATAGTAGTAAGGTATAAAGTAGATGATGGGCCAGAGTCGAAGACTCGGACAATATATCGGGAGCTCACCGAGAGTTCATCGTGAGATCATCGGAAGCACATTGGAAGACTCAACGAAAGCTCATTGGGAGATCACCGAAAGCACGTTATAAGACCCTAAAGTCTTATCATAAAATGCTCTGATACCAAATGATAAGACCCTAAGGCCTTATCGTAAAAGAAATGGAAGAAATGAGATGCTCTAATACCAAATGATAGAACCCTAAGGTTTTATCGTAAAAGAAATGGAAGAAAAGGGGATGATCACTTCGAGGGGATCGACCTCCTTGATCACTTCGAGGGGATTGACCTTTTTGATTGCTTCGAGGGGATCGACCTCTTAGGGTTTGTCATAACAAACTAGAATAATATTTCATTGATTGATTTAAAAGAAACGGTTATATCACTATTTATAGAGTTCCATCTAGAGTCCACCAGGACTTAGACTCTTAATAATAATTAAATATTAAATAAATCTCTACCCGACTCAATAAATAACTGAACTAAACAAACTCAATAAACATTATTCAAAAGCTCAGAAAAATGGTCCTAATAATTCCTCCCTCTTTAAATCAGCCTTGTCCTCAAGGCTGAGCAACATCAAACTCGGGGAGCTTCTCTTTCAACACTTCAGTCATAGGCTATCTGCAATGCATTACAATCCGTTGATCAAGTAAGTATAGTCTCCACTTTTTAATAGTGTAAGCAACAAGTCGGTCTTTTAGTGTAGTAATCGTTGCAAGAAACTCCTGGTCCTATATAATCAATTTTATCTTTGAACATTTGCTATCACAAGTAAAAATCCATCCATTAGCGATCTTTACTTTGAATTTATCATAGCCTTCAATGTGGTAAGCTAATCGGGCTACAATTTTCCTGTCTATAAAATTATTAGTGCTATCCGTACCAATCAAAATAGTGACAGGTTGATGCTTCAAAGTTCTTCCGATTTTCATAATTTGTGGGTTAGCGTAGCCAGCTAATGCATGCACTGTATGTGTGATGGCTTCAATATCTTCATCAGTTTCCACACCTTCATGATCAAAGTTCAACTCTTTTGCTTCCGGTTCCTCTCCAATTGGCTTAATTATCAGAAGTTGCCCTTGTTTACATTGGTGCTCCATACTCTACTTTTCATCATAGTACAAACCCTTCACTGATCTTTCTTTGAGTTCTTCTTGGGTTAGTTTGTGAGTGATAGGATTTTGACTAGGAGTAGATAGGGTGGTTTGCTTGCTGCTCACCTGTCTATTGATACCTCTATTCCGATAGTATTCCATGCTGATTTTTTCCTCATGCAGGCATGCAAATGAAATTGCAACTATCATGGTGTGGGGTTGACGAGCCTTAACTTCACACCGAATCTCTGGATTAAGCCCTTCAATAAATGTACCCAAAAGTTATCATTCCGATCAATTTCTAGCTTGATTTGATAATCTTTTAAACCTACTCTGATATTCTAACACTGCAGAAGTCTGATAAATTTTGATGAGCTGTCCATCAACATTCTCATATTCTGATGGGCCGAAGCGAAAAAGAAGCCCTTTTGAACTGCTCCCACGAAGGAACTCGATGGAAAGTTTCATACCAATCGTACCATTGGATTACATCTCCATCGAGCTGGATTAAGGCCACTTCTACCTTGGATTCTTTTGGGGTTCTGTGAAAACTAAAAAAATTTTCTGCCTTAAAGATCCAACTAGTCGGATCCCCATCTTCCCACCTCAAAAATTCCACCTTAATGTATGAGTAGTTTGTGTCATAGTCTTGGGGCCCTTTTCCTGTATTTCCATATCTATGCAATGTAGAACTTGAGCTCCCATCTTGTTGAAACTTTCTAAAGTGCTCCAACAAGCTCTTTTTGAAATCATGAAGGGTTTCTTGTAGCCGATTCTCAATTCTGGTTTCCAATGCTTCCATTTGTTCTTTCATTGAGTTATCGATAGCCATTACGTATGACTGTAAATCTGTAATCTCAACTCCTATTTTTGATGTCGGTCAAGGGCATCAATCACTACGCTACTTGGTGCTTCTATTGTAATGTAATCGGTAGTAGCACTATTGGAATGAAGGGTTGCTATGAGGATGCGGGGATGTAGCTGCATTCGCTGTGTGGGAGGCAGCAATGCTTGCTATGGTCACTGCATGGAGGAATCGCTGCTGCTAAGGGTTGGGAGGCAGCAATGGTGGTGCAGCTGGGGGTAGCATTGGCAAGGGCTTGCCGCTATGGTGGTTGCAATGGCATGGATAGAAGGCGGTGTTGCTCTATCTCTACTGCTCTACGGAAGGATGCGCTGGTGACGCCGAGGAAGCAGCATTGCTTTGTCTCTACAGCACTATGAAAGGAGGCATTGGTGAAGACAAGGGATCGCGTGCGGTTGAGAACACGACGGTGCCATTGAAGTGGCCGAGGTTGAGAGAAGGAGTTGGTGCATGCGTTGTCGAGGTTGAAGCGGCCGCACAAGAGCTTGCTACGTGTGCTATTGGAGGGTGGCTGCGATGGCATTGCTAGGGTTGAGGTTGCAGTGGAAAATAGGAATCGACGGTGGCACTACGGGGAACAAGGGCAATCGGTGATTTGCCCTATTTCTGTCACCAGAGCAAGGAGAAGGCTGCGAGGATTACAGCTGGGTGGCAAGCGGTGTGGTCGCTGGCTGGGCAATAGTGGTGACGGTGGTGGCAACCAACGTTCGCAGCAACAAGAGGACCAGCGATTGCTTCGCAGCAACAAGAGGATTGCCCTGTTTCGATCACCAAGGGGGTAGAGCAAGGGGGAGTGGCGACGGTCCTTCTCGCCCGAGCTAGGGGGAGTGGCGGTCATCGCACTATGGCTGGTAGCGGTGGTGGGTCGGCTGGAAGGTGAGGGTGCTCAAGGGGAAGATAAGTGGTGGTGGTGCAGTTGGAAACAAGGGCAGTAGAGGCGAGTTGCCCTTTTTCGGTCGCTGCAAGAAGGGAGGCAACCGACGGCTATAGCTACGACCAAGGGGGGGGCCCCACGATGGTAGAGCAGTTAGGGCAGTGTCAACAATGGTGTCAGTGACGAAGGGGTGATCCGCTGGCTGGGAAACAGCGCCGGTGGTCCTTCTCGCTCAAGCGAGATGGGGAAGCGAGGAGAAGCGATCACTGGCCGGGGGGGCAGTGGCGGCGATGGTCGATCAGCCAGGAATCAGCGTCGACTATGGAGAAGGAGAGGTTGCTGGCCGGGGGGTAGCAGCAGCGGCTGCTGGCCGAAGAGCAGCGGTGGCGGGTGAGCTGGCTGGAAGTAGGGGCGTGGTTGCGACTTGGGAAGCAGGGGCGTGGCTGCGGGCTTTTTTTTTTTTTAGATGATGAACTATAATGAGAATGGCAAGGATCGCAGCTATGATACCAATTGATTAGACCATAAAGTCTTATCGTAAAATACTCTGATACCAAATGATAAGACCCTAAGGTCTTATCGTAAAAGAAATGGAAGAAATGAGATGCTTTGATACCAAATGATAGAACCCTAAGGTTTTATCATAAAAGAAATGGAAGAAAAGGGGATGATCACTTCAAAGGGATCGGCCTCTTTGATCGCTTCGAAGGGATCAACCTCCTTGATCGCTTCGAGGGGATCGACCTCCTAGGGTTTATCATAACAAACTGGAATAATATTTCATTGATTGATTTAAAAGAAAGGGTTACATCATTATTTATAGAGTTCCACCTAGAATCCACTAGGACTTGGACTCTTAATAATAATTAAATATTAAATAAACCTCTACTCGACTCTAATTGAACTAAACAGACTCAATAAACAACTGAACTAAACAAACTCAATAAACATTATTCAAAAGCTCAGAAAAAGGGTCCTAACAGCACGTCGGAAGACTAGCCGAGAGTAGGTCAAGAGTTCGCCGAAGGATCGCTGAGTGAAAAATTGACGTACTAGACCATGATTGCCTTAATCGTAGTTAGAATGATAATTAGAGTTGATTTGGGAGGTAATCCCATCAACTCTATTAGGGGCTAACTGGGCTCTGAGTTGGGCTGGTTTGGGCCGGATTCAAGGCCCAACCAAGATGCTGAATTCCTGGCCGGCGGTGGCATTGCTTGGAAAGCAGCACCCTAGGTGGTCTGAGCGGTGGTACCACCAAAGCTCGATCTTTGAGCTCTGTTAGGCGGTGGTACTACCTAGACTGAGTAGTAGTATTACCCAGTGTCAGGTGTCAGGCGGTGGTACCACCTAGTAATGGCGGTGGTACCGCTAGTACCCCGGAAATCCGGGATGAGACACTTTTGGACTCCATTTTTGAAAGCCATTGGGGTCTATAAATACCCCACCTTTTTCTGCATAAAAGGGCATGAAAGCTATTGGCATAATCTTGAGTTCTTGAGTCTTAAAGTATTATAAAGAAAAGAGTTCTCCTCCTTCATCTCTTAGCCTTATAACCATCCAAGAAAGAGGAGTGAGACTTGTAAGGGTTTGTCTCCTAAACCCGGCAAAAGGAGAAAGAGCTGTAAAAGGTGGTTGGCCTTCGCCTATTGAAGGAAGGCCTTTAGTGGACACCGAAGACCTCATCGGAGGAGGAATCCAAAAGTGGATGTAGGTCATATTGACCGAACCACTCTAAATTCTAGTTTGCTTTTCATTTATGTAATTTACATTACAATAAATCTCCTTAATCCTCTCTTGCACTTTTATAAAAGCTTTCAAGTTCATAATCTCTCCGAAACGGATTGAATTGAAACCATTTTCATCGGAATCGGTTTTAATCGAAACAAATATTTTTTTGAAATCGAAAAAGTTTTCTACTGCACTAATTCACCCCCCCTCTCCCCCTCTTAGTGCCGCTCTTGATCCTAACAAGTGGTATCAGAGCAAGGTTCACTCTTATTTGGTTTTAAACCCAAGAGAAATGACATTTGTCAACAACCTAGAGGGTCATTCAATTACAAGTCCGCCCATGTTCAATGGGACGGATTACATATATTGAAAAACTAGAATGAGGATCTTTCTAATTTCAATGGATTTCAAATTATGGAATATTATAGAAAATGACTTCCAAAAGTCTTCTCTTCTAATGAACGATTGGAATGAGTTGGAGAAGAAGACTTTCGCTTTAAATGCAAAGGCTATGAATTCCTTATTTTGTGCCTTAAACAAAAACGAGTTTAATCGTGTATCTATTTGTGAAACTGCTTTTGATATTTAGCACACACTCGAAGTGACTCATGAAGGCACTAGTAGAGTGAAGGAGTCAAAAATTAATCTTTTAGTGTATACTTATAAATTATTTCGAATGAAACCGAGTGAGACCATTGGAGATATGTACACCCGATTTACGGATGTTATCAATGGTCTAAAAGGACTTGGTAAAGATTTCTCGGATTTTGAACTTGTTAATAAAATTTTAAGATCCCTTCCAAAGAGTTGAGACCTTAAAGTCACGGCCATTCAAGAGGCCAAAGACCTAAATAATTTTCCTCTTGAAGAACTAATTGGGTCATTAATGACTTATGAGATGACTTGTAAAGCTCATGAAGAGCTTGAGGATACCCTTCCAAAGAATAGGAAGGATATGACACTAAAAACCCAAGATGACCACTTGAAAGAAAATTCAAGTGATGAGGACATTGATGAAGACTTGACACTCTTAACAAGGAAATTCAAAAAATTCATAAAAAGGAATAAATTTAAAAATGACACTAAAAATAAATTTAAACTCAAGAAAGATCAAGTAATATACTACGAATGCAAGAAGCCGAAACATTACAAGAGCGAATGTCCCCTAGCCAAGAAGAGGCAATCAAAGAAGAAGGCTCTTAAAGCAACATGGGATGACTTAAGTGTATCCGAAGAAGAGGAGCCTACCATCACCGAGCAAGTTGCTTACTATACACTAATGGCCATTGGAGATGAGGTAACAAGTTCATTTGATGCAAATTTATTTTTTGATGAATTATTAAGTGCTTTTCATGACTTATTTGATGAATCTAAATTAATTAGTAAAAAATATAAATTATTAAAAAGGGAGCATGCTTCTCTTGTTAGTGATTTGGATAAATTAAAAGTTGAGCATAATAGTAGTTTAACTCCTTATACAAAATGTGATGAGCTAGAAATACTTAAACTACTCAAAGAAACCTTAGAAAAATTTGAGGTTGGTAGCAAATATTTGAACATGATCCTTGCTAATAAGGGTCACGTTCATAGGAGAAGTGGAATTGGATTTATGAGTAGCTCTCACCAAAATCCAACCACCTTTGTTAAAGGCCCGACCTTGCATATTTCACCTTACACCAAATGCAACTTTTGTTACAAATGGATATATTACCTATAAATGTCCACTTAAAAGATGTAGTCTACATAGATTGATTTGGGTTCCTAAAAGAACCTTAAATGACTCAATGCAATATGATAAGATATGTAGATTGATTTTGAGGCACTCAAGGTCAAATGGGTACCTAAAAATCATCTTTGTTTGTAGAAAAATGTACCATCACAAGCTAGGAGCAAGAGATGGTACCTTGATAGTGGATGCTCAAGGCATAATCGAAGATCAATCTCAATTCTCTAAGCTCACTAACCTAGACGAAGAATATGTCACCTTCGAAGATAACAAGGGTAAAATCATTGACAAAGGAACCATAGGTAACAAATCCAACCATTTTATTGAAGATGTGTTGTTGGTTGATGGCTTAAAGCATAACCTCTTGAGTATTGTCAATTGTGTGATAAAGGATATATTGTTAAATTTGAATCTAATGCTTGCATTATTGAAAAACTATACAAAAACACATCTATGATTGCACTAAAATAAAATAACATATACACTATTGACGTTAATGATCTTTGCAATAAAATATATTTTTCGATCTTGAATGACGATGCTTAGCTTTGGCATAGGAGATTAGGTCATGCTAGCATGAAACTAATCTATCAAATCTTATCTAAAGAACTTGTGAGAGGAATTCCTCACATTAAGTTTGTTAAAGACAATGTGTGTGATGCATGTCAACTAGGAAAACAAATAAAAGATAGTTTCAAACCAAAGAATCAAATAAGCACCTCTAGACCATTGCAATTGATCCATATGGACTTGTTTGGACCAATTGCTACATCAAGCCTAGGAGGTAGCAAATATGCCTTTGTTATTATTGACGATTACAGTAGATATATTTGGACTTACATCTTAGCACACAAAAATGATTGCTTTGGGTATTTCTCTAAGTTTTGTAAACTTGTTCAAAATAAAAAAGGTCTTATGATTTCGTCAATTCAAAGTGATCACGGTGGTGAGTTTCAAAACTGTGATTTTCAAGAATTTTGTGAATCTAATAGATACAACCACAACTTCTTTACTCCAAGAAATCCTCAACAAAATGGAGTAGTGGAAAGAAAGAATAGAAACTTATAAGAAATTGCTAGAACCATGTTAAACGAACATAGCCTACCCAAATATTTTTGGGCTGAAGTCGTAAATACGACATGCTATATTATGAATAGAGTTTTAGTAAGACTATTACTTTCCAAAACTCCTTATTAGTTGTGGAACAACAAAAAGTCCAACGTTTCATACTTTAAAGTTTTCGGGTGTAAATATTTTATTTTGAATGAAAAAGATACCTTAAGAAAGTTTGATACAAAATATGATGAGGAAAATTTTTCTTGGTTATTCTTTTATTTCAAAAGTTTTTCGAATCTTCAATAAAAGAACTTTAGTTATAGAAGAGTCTATTCATGTTTCTTTTAATGAAATTTTTAAAGTTAAGAAAAATGATTTTGATGATGATAATTTGATACTTTGAATTTAAATGAATCCCTTTCTCTATCTAGCAACTTGGATGTATCTTCTTCCGAACCTTCTTTACCGAAGGAATGGAAGTATGTAGATGCTCATCCTATGGAGCTAATTATAGGAGACACGTCGAAAGGGGTTCAAACTCATTCTTCTCTTAAGAATTTTTATGCCAACGCTGCTTTTCTCTCTCAAATTGAACCTAAATATATTGATGAAGCCATAAAAGATGATTCATGGGTCATCACAATGCAAGAAAAATTGAATCAATTCGAGAGAAATAAAGTGTAGAAACTTGTTCCTAGACCAAATGACCATTTAGTTATTGGTACTAAATGGGTCTTTAGAAACAAGCAAGAAGAATTTGGTATCATGGTTCGAAATAGGACTAGATTAGTGGTCAAAGGTTTCAACTAAGAAGAAGGTATTGATTATGAAGAAACCTTCGCTCCTGTGACACGATTAGAAGCCATAAGGATGCTCCTTGCCTATGCTAGTAGTAATAATTTTAAATTATTTTAAATGGATGCTAAAAGTACTTTTCTTAATGGCTTTATCTCCTAAGAAGTTTATGTTGAACAACCTCCCAGATTTGAGAATGATAATTTTCCTAATCATGTGTTTGAATTGACTAAAGCTGTTTATGGATTGAAACAAGCCCCAAGGGCTTGGTATGAGAGACTTAGCTCATTTCTAATTCATAATAATTTCTCTAAAGGCAAGGTCGATATTATATTGTTTATTAAAAATTTTAAAAATAATTTTTTATTGTTTAAATTTATGTTGATGATATTATTTTTGGTTCTACAAATGAATACTTATGTGAATCATTTGCCAAAATCATGAGTCTAGAATTTGAAATGAGCCTAATGGGGGAACAAACCTTCTTTTTAGGCTTACAAATTAAATAACTTAGCAATAGTTTTTTTCTTAATCAAACAAAATATGCTTTAGACTTGCTAAAAAGTTTTAACATGGATAGTTCAAAAGCTATCAACACTCCTATGAGTACCTCCACTAAGTTAGACATTGACGAAAGTGGAGAAAGTTTTGATCAAAAAGCTTCTAGGGGTATGATAGGTAGTTTACTTTACCTCACCGCAGCTAGACCAGACATCATATTTAGCATAGGACTTTGTGTTAGATTTTAATCTAACCCTATGTAATCTCATTTAAAAGCTGTTAAAAGGATATTTAGATACCTAAAAGGAACTCCTAAACTAGGATTATGGTATCCTAAATCTAAGAACTTTGAATTGCTTGGTTATGCTAATGCGGATTTTGCTGGATGTAGTTTAGATAGAAAAACCTCATCCGAAACATGTCAATTTTTAGGACACACACTTGTTTCTTGGTCTTCTAAGAAACAAAACTTGGTTGCATTATCTACAACTGAAGCTGAGTATATAGCTGCAGGTGCATGCTATGCTCAAGTTATATGGATGAAAAATACTTTAAAGGATTATGAAATTGACCTGAAAAATATACCTATAAAGTGTGACAACACTAGTGCAATATGCCTAGCAAAAAATCCTATTCAACACTCTAGAACTAAACACATTGACATTAGGCATCACTTCATACGAGATCTTGTTAATAATCATGATGTAATATTAGAGTTTATTGATACGAAACATCAATTAGCTGATATCTTTACAAAATCATTAAATGAAGAACAATTTGATTTCATTACAAGGGAATTAGGGATGTTAAATTGTCCAAATACATGAATATTGTTGAATTTCATTTTTGGACTTCATCGATTTTTATCTTACAAAGTTCGCTCACTTGATTCATGAACTTATAGTATGCATTTTATGAGTTTTGTATGATGGATCATGAACTTGTGGTATACATTTTACGAGTTTTACATGATGTTTTGATATGGATCTTATGATGCAAATTTTACATGATGATGTGTGTGAGTGTGTGTGTGCTTTGTGAGTAGTGCTCATTGCTTGTAGGCGGTGGCACCGCCTAGCTGGTGGTAGCACCGCCAATTGTCACATATTGTAGGCGGTAGCACCGCCCAACTAGTGGTAGCACCGCTAGTTGTCACGGGTGGCAGGCGGCAGCACCGCCCAACTAGCGATGCCACCGCCCGCAACCTGCCCCCTTATAAACACAAGTTAGGGCCGGTAGTAGAACCGACCCCAACACATTCTGCACTCCTCCAAACAGCTCCAAACCTATTGCTCTCTTTCTAGCATCTCAAAAATCTCCACTTCCTACTAGATCAAGGATCAATCTCTGACATTCTTTTAAAGATCACTAGAAAGAAAAACTACTAAGGTAATCTCTACACCAAATTGATTCTCCTTTATATTTCTTGTTCTTATTCCTTATTTGCCTTCATTATTGTAGTCTCAATGAGTTCCAGAAGATCCTCTAGGGACAAAGGGAAGAGGAGATTAGATAAAATTTATGACTCCCTACTTTTTGATTCTAATCAACATGCCATAAAATTTTTATTCATAGAGTCTAGACATGTTCGTAAGGGTAAATATGTTGATTTAGACGAATTAAGTGATTTGGAACCTATTCAATGGTTTGCTAATCTAGATATTCTCCCAATCCTTCAAATGAGTGAACCTATCTACCCTAGACTTGTTAGGCTTTTTTATAACAATTTACATGTAGATGAATATGAAAGGTATCTACCTATCTATTAGGTCATCATATACCAATTCCGGATAGAACCATTTGCAATATCATAGGAATTCTGGTAAATGAAAGAGGGTATTATTTTAGAGGACAATGGGATGATGAAACAGTTAGGACTACTTATGTTGATGCCTTAGGAATAATTTTTGGCAATCCTAACTTAACGATTCTTCCAAAAAGCTATGAACATTCACTACCTTTAAGCACCAAAATACTTCATCATATCCTGATAAGTATCATTCTCCCAAAGCAATATCATCATGATGAAGTAAGCCAAATGGAACTAGGTACCATGTATTAGATTATGAAGGGATATAACAATTGTTTTGGTTACCTAATCTAGCAAAACATGATTGAACAATCAAAAAAGGACATGATGCTTCCATATGGTGGCTTAATCACAAGATTACTCCATGCTTATGATATTATCATTCCACCCGACGAAATAATTATAAAACTAGATAGATTTAGTATCATAAATAGAAATCTACTTTGATGGATGAGATGTACATTCAGAAATGGTATATGGACTAGACTGCCTAGAAGGACTGATCCCATCCAACCTGAACTAGAACCTGAAACACCAATTTTTAGGAGTAATCTATCTCCTCCAATTGGTCCCTTTAAGGAATCACCACCAGTAGAGCAAGCACCTTCCTCATCTACCGACGACATAGGGGATGACATAGGGACTCAGATGGATTGATTTGAACAACGTCAAGATCGACTTGAACAACGCCAAGATCAAATTTTGACCGAGTTGCAGCAGATTCATTAACAACACAATACCCTGTTTAGACTTTTTGACTAGCCACCACTTGTATAATTAATTATGACTTTTTGCTTATGACAAAGGGGGAGAAATGTATGAAATCCCCTTCTTTTATTCTGCTTATTTTGATGTTGTAATCCTATGTAGTTTACCTTGATGTTGTAAACTTAAAATGCTATTTACTTTGATGATTACAATTATGTGCTTTGATTTCCATGTTATCTCTTCAAATGATGAGTATGATATCATGTTTACCTTGATGCTGAAAATTTCTATCAATATCATGCTTCTTTTGATGCTGAAAATTTTTGTGATTTTGACTCGAAAATGGATGTCATACCTTGACATCATTTTGATAAATACTTGGCATTGTATTTTGAGAATATTAGATCATGATAGGAATTATGATTTGCATGTTGATAAGTTTAATGAACTTAATTTATCGGTTTGATTCTTGAATTCAAAGTTCTTGAATTCAAGAATGCCTTTTTTCAATTATGGCATATTGATAGGGGGAGTTAAGATTAACTCCATCACCAATTGGTTGTCATCATCAAAAAGGGAGAGATTGTTGAATCTCATATTTTGATGATAAAATCAATTGATAAATTATTTGATTTAATCCTTGTGTTGAGATAAGTGTGTAGGATTAACTACGATAGCAGTAAGGCGTAAAGCAGATGATGGGCCGGAGTCGAATACTCGGACAATATACCGGGAGCTCGCCGAGAGTTCATCGTGAGATCACCAGAAACACGTTGTAAGACTCACCAAAAGCTCGTCGGGAGATCGCTGGAAGCACGTCGGAAGACTGGTCAAGAGTTGGTCAGGAGTTCGCTGGAAGATTGCTGGAAGACTCACCGAAAAGTTCGCCGAGTGAATAATCGACGTATTGGACCATGCTTGCCTTAATCATAGTTAGAATGATAATTAGAGTTGATTTGGGAGGTAATCCCATCAACTCTGTTAGGGGCCAACTAGGCTTAGAGTTGGGCTAGTTTGGGCTAGATTCAAGGCCCAACCAGGATGCTGAATTCTTGGCCGACGGTGGCACCGCTTGGAAAGCAGCACCCCAGGTGGTTTGGAAAGTGGTACTGCCCAGACTAGGTGGTGATACCGATGGTAGTTAATGCTGCTAGCGATGGTACCGCCAATGTCAGACGGTGGTACTACTAGAGCTCGGCCTTCAAGTTTTGTCAAGCGGTAGTACCATCCAATGTTAGGTGTCAAGCGGTGGTACCGCCAAGTAATGGCGGTGTACTGTCAGTACCCCAGAAATCCAGGATGAGATACTTTTTGGCTCCATTTTTGAAAGCCATTGTGGTCTATAAATACCCCACTCTTTCTTACATAAAAAGGCATGAAAGCTATTGGCACAATTTTGAGTTCTTGAGTCTTAAATTGTTGTAAAAGAAAAGAGTTCTCCTCCTTCATCTCTTAGCCTTGTAACCATCCAAGAAAGAGGAGTGAGACTTGTAAGGGTTGTCTCCTAAACCTGGCAAAAGGATAAAGAGATGTAAAAGGTGGTTGCCTTCGCCTATTGAAGGAAGGCCTTTAGTGGATGCTGGAGACCTCGTCGGAGGAGGAATCCGAAAGTGGATGCAGGTCACATTGATCGAACCACTCTAAATTCTAATTTTCTTTTCATTTGTGTAATTTACATTATTGCAAATCTCCTTAATCCTCTCTTGCACTTTTATGAAAGCTTTCAAGTTCATAATCTCTCCGAAATGGATTGGATCGAAACCATTTTTGTCAGAATCAGTTTTAATCGAAACAAACATTTTTCTGAAATCGGGAAAGCTTTCCGCTACACTAATTCACCCCCCTCTTAGTGCCGCTCTTGATTCTAATAATTTATGTTTAGTAATAATTGTCTAGCTCGAAGTGTATTTTTATGTGTGTATGATTAACTATGATAGCAAGGCATAAAGGAAAATGAAGTTCCGGAGTCAAGAACGCGATTTCCTTGGGAGTTCGAGAGTTCGTTGAAAGTCCGGACGTTCATAGGAAGTTCTGCCGAAATTGACCAAGAAGTCCTGGAGCTTGCCAAAGAAGCTCATTGGAACTCTCTAAGAAGATCGTCGTGAAGTCCAGGAGCTTGCCGGGAGTCCACTGGAACATTGCCAAGAGATCGTCGAAAGTTCGCCGGAAGATCACTGGAAGAAACCTAGACTTATAAACTTTGTTTGGCTTAGTAAATGTCTTAAAATTCATACTTAGCGTATAAGTAGGATTATAATTGGGCCAACCCAATTAGGGGATATTTGGGCCAGAGTTTGGGCTGTGTTGGGCCAAGAGAAAGGCCTAAATAGTGATCAAATAGGTGAAACCGTCGTGGCACAATCTCCGAGACTATGTCAGGCGGTGGTACTGCCAGTCTAGGTAGTGGTACCGCCTAGATAGAGTCTTCTAGGTAGTGGTACTACCAAACTGGGTGATGGTATTGCCCAGTGTCAGACTACAGGTGGTGGTACCGCCCGTACCTTGAAATTTTGGGGATTTAAATTTTGGCTCCATTTTTGAAGCCATTTGTGGCCTATAAATATCCTAGCTATTCCTACATGGAGAAGCAAGAAAAGTGAACAAAAACTCTATGTTTCTAGAGTTGAAAACTCTTATAAAGTATAGAGTCTCTCCTCCTAAAGTTTAGAGACCATTTTAAGGGAGAGTGTGAGGGAAGCTTTGTAAAAAGGGGGTGTTAAGGTTCTCTCTTAAGCCTACAAAAAGAGAATAGAGTTGTAAGAAGGAGGTTGATCTTCGCCTATTAAAAGAAGATCGTTAGTAGATGTCGGTGGCCTCGACGGAAGATGAATTAGTGGAGTTGATGTAGGTCATGACGACCGAACTACTATAACTCAGTTTGCATTTACTTCTTGTAATTTATATTTACTACAAACTACCCTTCTTTACTTGCTTTACATCCACTATACTCTTCTATATGCTTTAAAATTAAACATTTTCCGAGATCGATTTTAGACGAAAGAAGAAATTTACAAAACTGACGTTTTTATACGCTGCACTAATTCACTCCCCCCCCCCCCCCCCTCTTAGTACCGACTCGTTCCTAATAGTTGGTACAAAGAAGAGATTTTAATTATTTAAGAGGAGATTTGTTAAAATGAATCATGTCTTTTGGTACTCACATGATATCATCTTTCATGATATGATTTTTCTTTGTATAATTTCTTGTATTCATGAAGTATATCTCATCATCAAAATTTTCTTGATATCTTCCATGTGATGACTTGAATATTTACACCATTATGTTCTTCCCTTCTTTTTTTTTGTTTACAATGACAAAAGGGGGA